>NW_023606673.1:0-60001 GCF_013339745.2 Dermacentor silvarum | reverse complement strand
TTATCACTGTGGTCAACGTGGACATCTCACCAAAAATGTGTCCCAATCGCCGCGACAAGCAACTCGGGGCTGCTGCACCTGCGCCTCATGGCCAAACATAACAGTGCAGCAAACGACGTCGGAAGATTGCTATGAAAATGCGTATATCTGTACTTTGCTGTCGGCGCGAACGGAGTGTCTCGAGCCGCCAATTCGCCGCACATTCAATTGGGGCGGTGTTGAACTGGCAATAGAAGTAGACAAGGGATCACCAGTATGCGTCATAGCGCGACAGGTTTTCGATAAGCATTGCAAACACTGGCCAAAATTGAAGGCTTCACATCTGAAACTTTCGTGCTACGCTGCAAGGCTGCCTGTGTTAGACGAGCTTCAGCAAGCTGTTGCGCACCAAGGTGTGTCAGTTGAATGCACACTCATATAGTACTAGACTGTACCGGACCAAGCCTGTGCGGCCGAGACCTGTTAACCATGCTGGATAGGGGTGGGTTCCGGTACTGCAAGTCAGTAAAAGGGAAGTGCCGGTGACGGTAGAAGCCATATCAGCCACATCAACGCCTTACGCAGTAACTACGAGGATGTCTTCTTGTAGGAATTGGGCCTGATGAAGGGACCCCAAGCCAGCTTGCTGCTGAAGGACGGTGCAGTTAGCAAGTTTTGCAAGGCCAGACCGCTTCCGTACGCGCTCCGCGACAAAGTGGCAAAAGAGGTGGATCGGCTAGAGAGAGAGAAAGATAGGTTTAATTGAAGAAAGGCAGAGAGGTCGGCTTGAGCGTTAGTTTGCTCTGGCCTGCTACTCTACACTGGGGAAGGGGGGAGGGGATAAAAAGAGCGATGAATGATGATGATAAGATTAGGAGGTGCGTATGTACATGTCCATCCCATTGAGGTCATACTAGAGCCGTGCATGAAGTCCAGTGGCTTGAAGGAAAGCTAAAGTCGCTTCGATGACCACAGCTGCGCTGTTGGCGTCAGGCCAAGGACCTAAGACAATCTCGTCAGACATTGGTCTTTTAGTCACTCGCTGAATAGCAGAAATGAGGCTCTGCTGTTCTCGCGCGTACGCTGGGCATAATATCGGCTAGAGTCACTAGGCATAATATCGCCCATAAATTATTCGGACTTGGCAACCCCCATAGTACCAGTGCTTAAAAAAAGACGGCACAGTCCGGATTTGCGGGGATCTTAAGGCCACCTTGAATCATGCTTGTGCACTTGAACAGTATCCTCTTCCGGTGATCGAAGACATGTTCGCGTCGTTAAGCGGTCGTGAAGTTTTTAGTACACTCGACCTGAAAGATGCCTACAACCAGGTGCCACTAGACGACGCTTCACGCAAGCTGTGCGTGATTAAAACGCACCAAGGGCTCTTTTGTTACAACAGGCTGCGGTTCGGCTTTTCCTCTGCTCCTGCGATATTTCAAAGGAAGATGGATACCATTCTAGCGGGCCTGCCTGGAGTTCAGGCATACTTAGATGATGTGCTTGTGTCTGAAAAGGCGGCAGACAACGGAGCTCGGCTGAAAACAGTGTTCCAGCGACAAGGTCGATGCACATAGGTCGCGAAGCTTCGGGCGAAAAGCGGTTCAGAACCAATTGTCACCGACATCAGCAAGGGTGGTTATGGGAGCAGCGATTGAAGCGCGACTATGTTTGGGGGGAATAAACACTGGAAAAAAAAAGCGTGTTTAAATTAAAGCGAGACGCAGTTAGATTCATTCAACGAAAATAAAATTCCTAATTCATTTTATATATGCATGGCGAGAAAAGATACAACTGTATTTTACTACATCATTATCAATAAATACCCTTTATCAGGGCCCACCGTGATTGCGCCCATCGGTAGCGGCGGTTGTTGACGCCGCTATCACTTGCAATGCCACGCAACTCTTGGAGTGCGTGGAAAGGCGCGCTCGTAAAGTTCACCTGTTACAATACACCCCCTCACATGTGTTGTGTTGCATGTCGACGTTTGTCTGAATTAGGTGACGTGGGTAGTTTTATTGTTTCTTAACCTGTGCAGTCAAAAGTAGTGAGTTGCGACCATCAGATACTTCTTTACTTTAGTTGTTTCGTGCAACAGCGCTAGCCGACGGGCTTGGCGTCCGACGAAAGGACGAGCACTCTACGCAATCTACGCCCAAAGTGTTCGTCGGCCTCCTAAGAAAGTATGTTCTGTGCAGCGAAGCGATTTCGACACCCGTACGGCTGATCTTTTCCGGCATCACTTTTCGCGCTGAAAACTCGGAACGCCCATGAAGTCGAATGGCGGGGCATTTGAATATACAGATCTAATGGCAGGCCTCCGAAAACAAATTTCGCGCCTATGAGAACAAAATGACGTCACTTCTGTTTTTGACGGATATGACGTCAAATTATTTTTTCTTCCACCGGAAGTGTTCCCTCCTCACACAGATGGCGCTAAGCCCCATGAACCGCCGGTAAGCAACCATGTTTTGAACGTATGGGCTTCTATGGAAGCTTCGCTACCAGGTATATCTACCTTGGCAGCGATTTCGAGAGCACGGCGTAAAGCTGCGATATGACAAATGCAATTTCAGCCAGCTGTCGGTTACTTATCTGGGACAACGTATCGATCGTCTCGAGACGGTCTTCACCCGACAGGAAAGAACGTGGAAGCTATCGTGAAAGCACCGAGCCTTCGTAACGCGAGCGAGCTGCGTTCGTTTGACGGAATGCTAACATTTATTCAAGGTTTTTGCCGAACATGTCAACCGTGTTGTCCCCGTTGTATCAGTTACTGGAGAATGCGTGATGGCAGTGGAAACACCCCCAGGAAACTGCGTTCGTCAAGGCGAAACAGTGTCTCAAGGATGCCGAAGTGCTTGCCCATTTTGACCCCTTAAAGGAGCTGAAACTAGAGTGCGACGCTTCCCCGCACGGCATTGGCGCAGTACTGTTTCACACGGTAGGCAGCGCCCACAGACCGATCGGATTCCGTTCAAGGACTCTCACGAAAGCCGAACGGAATTACTCATAACTGGAGCGTGAGGCACTGGCGCTAGTTTTGGTGTCACGAGATTCCGAGACTATCTTTTGGGCCGTGAATTCACCTTGGTTACAGACCATCATGCTCTCCTTGGATTGCTAAGGCCCGACCGCCCGACACCCTCTATGGCTGCAGCCCGCATTCAGCGTTGGGCACTATCTCGGAGGATATCGTTACAAACTTCAGTACACTCCCGGAAGGCAACTGCCGAACTCGGACGCCATCAGCAGGCTTCCGCTGCAATCACTCGGTCCCAGTATGGAGCCCCAAGAGCCGCAAGAGTACGTTTTTTCTTTGGAAAACCTGGAGGAAGGCACAGTCACGACACGAGAGCTGAAGGACCTTACAGCCGTCGACTCGACACTAGATCGCGTCAAGCATTACGTGCTACATGGTTGGCCTAGAAGCCCGAAAGGCCTTGAGCCGTGCCTCGCGGTATTTTTTGACCGTCGACTTGAGTTGTCCCTGGCACATGAGTTAATTTATTGGGGCCATCGAGTGGTTATACCCGCTGGTGCGCGAAAAAATTTGCGGCAGCTGCTGCAGGAAGCTCACCAAGGGTCTTCGCCGATGAAATACATTGCGCGATTGTTGGTTTGGTGGCCAGGGCTAGATCGAGAAATTGAGGAAATGTCGGCTCAGTGCAAGTATTGCATTGACAATTTGCCCATACCGCCAGCCGCTCCACCGGCAAGCTGGCCACAAACGTTTGAGAAGTGGTCGCGCATCCACGTGGATTTTGCCGGACCGATAGAAGGCAAGATAGTGCTTGTGCTAATCGATTCGCACACCAACTGGATAGAAGCGCTTCCTCTGAAGCAATCTACCGCGACAGCTACAATCCACTGTTTGCGGGACATATTCAGCCGATTTCGCGTGCCCAGAACGATAGTTTCCGATAACGGAACACAATTCACTAGTCGTGAATTTGCAACATTGGTCGAGAACAACATGTCGCACGTTGGGACCGCCCCCTTCCACCCGCAATATATGGGGCTGCCGAAAGAGCAGTCCGAACGGTGAAAGATGGTCTTCGGAAGCTGAGGGAAGGCAAATTGGAGCACAAACTTGGGCGTCTACTGCTCAATTACAGAAGGACGCCCCAGAAAAGCAGGAAGTCGCCACCAGAGATGCTTCTAGGATACCAGATTAAATCGCGCCTGGATGCCTGTTTCCCGAACGGTAGTAGAGACGCACCGTTTGACAGTCGGGAGTGGCTGCCCCAACTAAAGAGCAGTGTGCACGTTCGCAACTATGGGACAGAAGAAAAATGGATACCAGGACATGTGACATCTACATCTGGGACCCGAATGGTTACAGTAGAAACACCTGGAGCAATTGTCCGGCGGCACGTGGACCAGGTACGTCTTCGGCCTACAGAAACACAGTCACCCGACATTGCGGAAGACGCGCGCCCGGGTGGCGCTACATTCAGTCCAGAGGAATCCGCGTCACAGGTCGATGGGAGACCGGAATCGTTGCTTTGCTTCCTGTAGTTGGGGATCATCATGTTGACGGCGCCTTCCCGGCACTTCCGTCATCCGGAGCAGTAGTGCCAAGTGAACCCACTCTAGTCCTACGACGCTCGACGAGGAAACCAGTTGACCGATTTTAGGAGGAAGAAGTGTTTTATCGGCCGCTGTGTCATAGTGCGGGCTACACACTGCGCAAGCGTCAAGTTTTCTTTCTACCTCGCTATGTCCCCTTTTCATTTCCTCTCCTGGATTACTATATAACCACCCTACAGTTAACAATAAACGTTGGTTTTTTCCTGTCTGGTTCCCGGGCGTGTACGTACGTTCCGTTCCTGCCGTGGCCTATCGGCCGCGGCTATGTTACATATGTCTTCTATGTTTTTTTCATTAAGGGTGAGCGAGTTTATCTGGTCATACTTGTTCCTATAGTAATTCTGCTCATCTTAACCTTCTGCCAATTCATCTCGACTTTTATTCCGGCTTGTAATAAAATGACGAAAGGCTTGGTTGCCCTTCAACTCATTAAGGCCTTCCAATTTACGGCATTCATTTCAGCAGCGGTGGCAAGTGATATCGGTCTTTTAAAAAACGAAGTCTTCGGAGAAATTGTTGCAGAAATATTTTCGAGGCGGGCGAATATTTCGGTGTCGCGCAAGAGCTCTACAAGTCTTTTGCCGCATACATTGTTTAAACTTTGCAGTTGCTTTAGCATACTTAGAAATTAAATTCGGGTACGTTACTTGCGAACACCACTATATCTTTATGAAGCACGCCGTAATGGGGCATTTCGGATTACTTTTGACCACCTGAGGTTTTTTTTTTAACGTGCACCGAATGCACGACACAATGGCAATTTTGCATATTGCTTGCACCGAAATGCGGCCGGGATTGGATCCCGCGATTTCGTGCTTAGCAGCGCAACCCCGTATACGCACTAAGCCACCACGGCAAGTTACAGCGTCCGTATCGCATTGTGGCGGGCTACGGTATGCTTTCAGACCGCGGGGCTCACCGTAGTCGAGGGCGACGAGCCTGTAGCTGTGGAAACGCGTGGGCGTCACCTTCTCCGCCTGGTTGTGCGGTGGAGACGGCAGCACGACCAGGACCAGAGCGCACACGGCGTTGAACAGCGCAGAGTGCCACGCCGAGCCGATTCTGGGTGTGCCGGTCGTCGGGAGAGAAGGAAAGACGTCCGCGTCAATGCAACGCGCCACGAGACGAGGTCTAAGCGGTCAGAGCGATTACGTCTTAAATGAACTATTGTTTGGGCTAGTTAGATTTACATGAGCCCATAGTATGGCAGATGCGCGAAAAATGAAAAAAAAAAGAAGAACGCCGACGAAGAAGTTCGAACAAGACGAAGTGATCAACAGTGGCTGAACAAGGGGACTTGACTTGGTCAGCCCTGACCAACACAAGTCCTCTTGTCGAAATGTTAGCTCCAGCCTGAGACGTCCCTTGTTCAAACACTTCATCGCTGACGAAGAATGGAACACGTACTAATGCCCTCGTATTTATTACTTTCTAAACATTATTGCCTTAAAGACTCCAATTCGGGTCTGCTAGCCCTATTGCAAAACCCATTATCCAGTGCCCAGTGCCATGCCTGATTATGGGCCCAGTGTCGCGCGCTGGATACTGGGACGCTGGCAAGGCGCGGCATACTGGGAGGCGCTGGGCGCGGGGTACTGGTGCGAAATGCAGCTCTAGAGCGAGAAATACGTGGTGCCTGGCTACCTTATATATTTTGTCGAATACAGAAAGAAACAGAGAACGTTGTAATGCAATAAAAAAGGAAAAAAAATTAAAACAAAGAAAAGTCTGCGAGGATTCGAACCTCCGACCTACAGATCCTAATCCCAGTATCTGACCACTACACCACGCCGATCCATGATTACCAGTTCATATTTCGCCATGTCAACGCGTAGACAAAGTTTTGTAGCTTTGCACAGACGTCTCGCACAGACATCGTAGATGCGATATCGCCTTCAACTAAAACTTACGCCTCTATCAGCACGAAAAAGTTGTCCGTATTGCATAGTATGCCTGGAAGTGCTGCAACACTGATTTGCTTTTGCGATTGGTATATTAACAACGAAAAAAGCCTTAAATGAACCGCCGACCCGGAATGTTGCACGGGCCGTTACTGCCGATTTTGACAGCCGTTTCTTATACTTCGCGCAAATGTAATGCAACATTTCCATAGCTCGACAATGCTTTTCAATCGACACGTATGTTTAGGCACATATCTCCGTAAGAGAAGCGGTCGGTTAATGCGGCTGACAGTCTTCGGCAACAGCACATATAGGTATGTTTATAACGTCATATCGGCGCTCATCGCTTGTTATGCTGACACTGTACACACGAAAGAATGGTCTGTTTAAAAACACCGATGGGAAAGGTGAACTACAGAGTGATTTATCCTCGTTAGACTTGTTGATTCCACAGCCCAGGCGGGCCGATATAGAGTGCAGACGAATTCGGCGGGTACGTACGGTAGGCTTAACCTTCGGTTGAAGCGAACGATCTCGGTGTGGGTACCGGGCGGATGCGAAAATGTTTGTATTTGAGCTTCAGAACCTTTTAACTATTATTTTTAGTACAGCATGGAAAGTGGAAACGCACGAATCACCGCAGCTTTGTTGTCGGTGCGATAATATCAATCAGCGGCAGGCTTTCTGCAGGTCCGTTCGAAGGCGGCTGCTTGGTTTCGTGTCGACTGTACAACACTGCGACAACTCGCAGTCATCGATTGCGTACAAACTACTAGAAAACGAGGCGTTATCTGCGTTTGCGTAATTTCGTGCAGGAATACAGCTATCCGCACAGTCAAAAGGGAAATGTACAAAGCGAAAGTGATCTCAAGTGTCGCATATGCATGGGCTAGCTAGCATCACGCACCTTTATTCCAAGCTGCAACACCGCCGACACGAAATACACATTTATGATACCAACCATTAGCGCTATATTTAGGACAGGAGTCTGTTTTTTGGACAGGAGATGCCCATAAAATTGTATCAAGCATTTAATATTCAACAGCGCCAATACTCCGCCAGTGGGGCACAAACGAAACCAGTGCAGTCTCCAGTACGAGCCAGCGAACTCCAGCGCGTGTACAGCGCCCACCAGTGCGCACCAGCGTCATAGCAGTGAAACCAGCGTCTCGTCCAGTGTGACCCAGCACATCTCCAGCGATCTCACCAGTGTCGCAGTGACTCCCAGTGAATTCCCAGTGTGCGCCAGCGTCCCCAGTGCCACCCAGTGTCAAAAAACGCGCTGGTTTCACACTGGAAGGCACTCGAAGACGCTGGTTTTTGCAATAGGGAGGGTAGGGAAACAGAGAAGAGGGTAAAAGTCCAAGCTTAAGATGTGAATGTCGGCAAGGACGAGTCTGTCGTGCCCACAATGATTAAAAAAGCCCTTACATCCAAGAGAATGATTACATCAACACTTATTCAGTTCACGTACTTGTGGCCCTGATCATTTCAAGTGGTTTTGTTAATGAAATTGAATCACACTTCAGTGCAGCAAACATTTGACTGCTTCAGGTTAGGGGTTCAGTGTCAAGTCCCGCTTAATATACATTTACTCTAACTAAATACCGGATAACCGATATTGTAGTTGACATTAAGTGGAAAAAATGGAGCGGGGCTGGCCATGTAATGCGTAGGATAGATAAACGGTGGACCATTAGAGTTGCAGAATGGATACCAAGAGAAGGGGAGTGCAGTCGAGGACGGCAGAAAACTAGGGGGTAATGAAGTTACTAAATTTGCAGGCGCAAGTTGGAATCAGCTAGCGCAAGACAGGGGTAATTGGAGATCACAGGGAGAGGCGTTCGTCCTGCAGTGGACATAAATATAGACTGATGATGATGAGTAACTATTCCGGTAGTACACTTTAATTGGACACGAAACACACGCTGAGCGTCGCCGATACATGTTATGGATTAGACACCCGCGCACGGCAATATACAACGCGCTACGATAGCGCGTGAAGGAAATAGCGTCCCCGGCGTCTACTATCAGCAGCGTCGCATGCTGGTGGCGCGGCTGTCGCAAAGCTCACTGCGTATGCCATACCGACGTCAGGGCCGGTATAATGTGGATTCCTCTCGCTCGATTCTATTCCTTTCTTATCCATCGTTGCCGACTGGGCGATCCCGACGATAATAACGTAGGCCATACGTGGCCTCAGAGGTTGCAACGACAGGGACACCGTTGCGATCTCTGCGGCCACGCGTTGGCAGAACGTTGATCGAACCGCTGACGAGACGCGAGAAGGAATAGCACAGGAATGAAATCGTTACATTATCCCCGGCCCTCGTTGCCGACATGCTGTAATACTTCATGCTCAGTTATAAAAAAGAATAAAAGCCGATATGAGCGAAGAAGGAAATGCCAAGCTCCCTTACCAGGTTGACGTACTGTTGCGGTTGACGACATTCAATTCGCTGCGTCAACGCCGTGGCAATTGCGCAACCGAGAGGAATATTCTGGAAGAAATGTTGCATGCGTGACATGATTGGGGATGTGCAGAATAGCGTCTGAGCGTGGTTCAATACCGGGTGTTCAAGTCTCTTTAGCCAAACATTAAAGAAGTAATAGTGACACACTTCGTAAACGAACGCGATGAGCGGCACATGTAGTTCGCAGTTTTCTTGAGAGATATTTCTTGTGCGCTTAATTAACTGAACAATTAAGATCAGTTTTGTAAATAAATTTGACGTTTATTTTGGGGCACAAGCTGTATTTAGGAAAACTGTAGACCACACTGAAAAATACCTCATGTATCCAAACACCCTGTGCCACGTCGTCTGGGAATGCGGCAGACCCCCTAACCCCTGCCCCGCACATAGCAGTGGGAAACACAGCTCACCAGCCTCAACGATATGATGACCGTCGTCAGCTGGTAAACAGGGAAATACAGGCGGCCAGGCCACATGGCTTCTAGGACTGAGGGGGAACACCCCCAAGGAAGGCGACCAAACAACTTAGTCGGCTCTCAATAAAGTTCCATCATCCTAATGCAGTCGTTTACGCAACCCACAAAAGAAGACCATGCACATTTCATCGGTGCCCTTTTCGTCAACCCGTGTGTTCGTGTCCTTTACGCGTGCTTTTAAAATCGTGAATCTCCTACAATTCACTGAATTTTTTTTTTACTTTGAATGAACAATTTCTTAATCTGGTCCCTGGATTGTAAAGCTTTTAAGCGCATTTTTCTCAACAAATTGCATGCCGGGGGCAAAGAAGTGACCAGACCAAAAAACAAGCAAGCCAGGTCAGCAACCGCGTTGTAAAGATGAAGATTTCTGCCGAGTGTTTCACGTAACTTGAACCAAACTTCGAGAATACATAAAGTGCTACATATGAATAAGACCAACCGTATATTGTACATAGCCGTCGAGTTACTCAGACTATTAAATTGCCATTAGTTAATTAGCTATGTTTATGAATATTTTTGAATACACGTTTTAGGGCTTAGTCGTACTTGAAAAGTTGTTGAGCGTGCTCAGAAGCATCCAATGAAGTTGGGTGTGCGAGTGTAATGAAATTTAATTCTGAGGTGTACTTGCCAAAATAATGCGCATGCGCGTATGAAGACCGGGAAAACAAAAGAACAGAATGACATCATGGATAATCACCCACAGTTTATACCTCTCATACGTCCCCCCGTAAAAGCAGATAATCTGACTACTCCAATCGACCCTCGGAACCCTCTGTGCATGCATGAGACACGTGAGCTGTCTTGGGTACGTCACACGAATGCAAATACTCTCGTACTTAGGCTTGTTTTCGTTCATTGTTATTTTTCTGTCTTGTCGATCCTCGCCTTGTTCTCCCCATGTATCGTGTTACCGCACTCATAACGAACCTTTACCACCTAGACCAGTTGTCAGTTCAATTGTGTGGTATTTAAAGCGCCGAAGAATGTAAAAAAATTATTCACTGACACAAATTTTTAAATGGTTAAGCATTTCAATGGTTACTCAACCAGAAAACTGTCCGCGCGTGAAACGAGTGGTATCTAACTATCCTTACTGCAACAAATGGACTCCTTCAAGATCGTATTTCTCTATTAAAGTAAAGCATTCTTTCATTTACTCCCCGCGGTGTGGTTCGGTTGGTTCCTAGAAGTTGTTTCGCATTCGGCGATAGAACGACCGCCGCTAGTCCAGAAACGGATAGCACTGAATCCTCTGTATTTTGGTGAAACACGCTTCCTTGTACATTTCCTGACCAATCACATACGAGCAAGCATAAATGAAAAAGCAAGCATCGGCGAGTGCGGCAATTTTATCTGAAGTTGGAAGCGTCAACTAAAGGGAGGCGCTGTAGACATAATATCGAGAAAAGCGGGCCTATCCCGGAGATAGTGTATACCTAAAGCTGGGCCGATCGCTGAGACCATGTAATCCGCGCCAGCGTTGGTCGCGTGGTGGGGGATATCTGCATTTTGTCGTCCTGCCATGAAAGCGTGCACATGTTCGCTATGCTGCAAAATGTGGTGGAGAACGTGCGCGTTTCCGCAAAGCCAAATGAGACGCAAGTTGTGGGACAGGACACGAACGTGAAAAGTTCATTGTGCGTACTTGAGAAACGTTGGTTCCAACGAGCCTTGCATTTATTTGCCTTCATGAAAAATCAGCACGAGCCACGCATCACACTACATTAGGTGCTTATCTGCAGTAAGGCCGCCACGCTTCTACCTTGATATCAGTATCATATTGTTACGGGGAGATTTACAGAAAAGGGGGTTTATTCACACTATGTACAATAAGACTAAATGTTGGGGAACAACAACAAAGATGGCGAACCACAGTTTCACGTCTTCCTCGTCTCTTCGGCTCTATGCTTCAGCATCTTCTTTGTCTGCCGGACAACTGGCTCATAACACTACCCTCCGGCGGCGAAAGCACCGACTCGGTGCAGGTGAACGAAGGATACATGAAAAAAAAACAAAAAACAAAAAAAGCTAGCACAAAGTATTAAGGGGTGTCCGGGGCACGATAGGGCTTGAGACGGACAACGTGTACAATGTCCTTGCGGAGAGGAGCAGAGGATGACGAAGGCAGCAATGGAGCGATTTCATAAGTGACATCAGTCACTTGGCGGCACACGCGATATGGACCGGTGTACTGGAAGAGCAGTTTTTCGGATAAGCCAACGCGTCGTGCTGGGGACCACAGGAGAACGAGCGATCCAGGGACAAAGTGGGTGGTCCTGCGGTGGCTGTTGTAGCGAGACTGCTGGAGGAGTTGGGACTCAGAAAATCGAGTGCGAGCAACTTGACGTGCATGGTCGGCACGTGCAATGGTCTCTTGAGCATATTCAGTGGGAGGGCACCCAGAAGAAGGCACCAGGGTGTCCATAGGCAATGTAGGGTTGCGACCGTATAAGAGGAAGAACGGCGAAAAGCCAGCGGTCTCATGCCTGGAAGTGTTGTACGCGAATGTCACAAACGGTAGTGCAACGTCCCAGTCGTGGTGGTCTGCAGACACATACATGGCCAACATGTCAGTAAGGGTGCGGTTCAGGCGTTCTGTCAAGCCATTCGTCTGTGGATGGTAGGCTGTAGTCAGTTTATGTTGCGTCGCGCAGGATCTTAGAATGTCATCGATCACCCTGGACAGGAACTGTCTCCCACGGTCAGTAAGCAGTTGCCGAGGAGCTCCGTGCTGGAGTATGACGTTATGCAGCAAGAAGTCTGCAACGTCGGTGGCACAGCTAGTGGGAAGTGCACGCGTAATGGCAAACCGCGTCGCATAATCTGTGGCAACGGCGATCCACTTGTTCCCAGAGGTGGATAGGGGAAACGGACCAAGTAAATCGAGACCGACGCGGTGAAAAGGCTCGTAAGGAATGTCCAGAGGCTGAAGATGTCCTGCAGGCGGCAGAGTCAACTTTTTTCGGCGCTGACAAAGGTCGCATGAGCCCACGTAACGGCGCACTGAGCGGGACATCCCAGGCCAATAGAAACGGCGGCGCGCGCGGTCGTATGTGCGTGACACGCCAAGATGTCCCGCCGTTGGTGCGTCGTGGAGCTGCTCCAGGACAGTGGAACGGAGGTGAGCCGGGATGACTAACAACAGGTCAGGACCGTCAGGGAGTAAACTGCGACGATATAACGTGTCGTTTTGGAGTACAAAGAGGCGGAGGGAAGGATCAGGAGCGTGGGAGTGCAATTTGTCGATGATCTTGTGTAGAGACTCGTCAAGGCGTTGTTCGGCAGCAATGTTGAAGAGTTGAGAGATGGAAAGAACACACGGGCTGGAGTCGCTCAGGGCAGCCTCTGGTGGATCTACTGGGTATCTGGAGAGGCAGTCGGCATCCTGGTGCAGGCGGCCAGACTTGTAAACGACGGTATACGAGTATTCTTGAAGTCGCAGTGCCCATCGACCAAGGCGACCAGTGGGATCTTTGAGAGAGGACAGCCAGCATAGAGCATGGTGGTCAGTAATAACGGTGAAGGGTCGGCCGTAGAGGTAAGGGCGAAACTTGGCGATGGCCCAAACTAGAGCGAGACACTCTCGCTCTGTGATAGAATAGTTTTGCTCAGCCGAGGAAAGAAGGCGACTGGCATAAGCAATAACGCAGTCCTGACCATGCTGACGTTGGGCTAGAACTGCGCCGATTCCATGGCCACTGGCGTCGGTACGGACTTCTGTGGGCGCAGATTCGTCGAAGTGAGCCAACACTGGTGGCGATGTCAGTATTCCTATCAGCTGTGAAAAGGCGGACGCTTGTGCAGGACCCCAAGAAAAGGTCGCGTCTTTCTTAAGCAGGCAGGTGAGGGGCCGTGCTAGTGCTGCAAAATCTTTCACAAACCGCCGAAAATAAGAACACAGGCCGAAAAAGGAACGGACGTCCTGAGTAGAGCGAGGTGTCGGAAAGTTGGCAACGGCGCTAACTTTGGCAGGGTCAGGCCGTATACCTGTAGCATCGACAAGATGGCCAAGTACTGTGATCTCGCGGCGACCGAAGCGGCATTTGGCAGAGTTAAGTTGAAGACCTGCATTGCGAAGGATGTGCAGAATAGCCGAGAGTCTACTTAGATGACTGGAGAACGTAGGCGAGAAAATGACTACGTCATCGAGATAGCACAGGCAAGTAGACCACTTGAAACCACGAAGAAGGGAGTCCATCATTCTTTCGAATGTTGCGGGGGCATTGCACAAGCCAAATGGCATAACTTTGAACTGGTAGAGCCCATCGGGTGTTATAAAGGCGGTCTTCTCCCTGTCTTTTTTCGTCAACGGCGATTTGCCAATAGCCGGACCGAAGGTCTATAGAAGAAAAGTACTGTGCGCCATGCAAAGAGTCGAGGGCGTCGTCAATCCGCGGCAGAGGGTACACGTCCTTTTTAGTGATCTTGTTTAGGTGGCGATAGTCGACGCAGAACCGCCAGGTGTTGTCTTTTTTTCTGACAAGCACCACAGGGGACGCCCAAGGACTCGTAGATGGTTCGATGATGTCCTTTGTAAGCATTTTCTCGACTTCGGCTTGAATTACGCGCCGTTCAGTCGCAGACACTCTGTAAGGACGCCTATGGATGGGACTGGCGTTGCCGGTGTCAATGCGATGAGTCACAACTTTTGTCTGGCTGAGATGGGGCGAAGCAAAATCGAAAACGTCGCTGTAAGCGGCTAGCAAACGACGAAGGTCGTCAGACTGAGCAGCCGAAAGGTCGGGGGCGATCATGGCGTCAAAATGTGCATCAAATGAAGTACTAGTGTCAGGGCTTCCAGAAGACAGGGGCGCATCCATAGTAAGGGCCACAGGGTCGTGTGCGTCTAAAGGCGCTATATGTCCCAGCGTGATACCTTCGGGAAGAAACTGTGGAGTCCGTCCAAAGTTCAGAATAGGTATACATGCCCGGTTCGCAGAAACAGTCACAACAGAGTGAGGGAGGGCTACCTGCCTTGTTAAAAGAGCGTCTAGGGAAGGAGAGATGACGTAGTCGCCGTCACAAATGGCGGAATCAGAGGTCAGTGTGACATAAGTCGCGGCGGCTGGTCGAAGGCGAACAAACTCGGCGACACATAAACGCGGCTGTGACTCGGGGGGGAGATCGGGTACAAAAGGAAGTTCCAACTGGAGAAGGCCAGAAGAGCAGTCGATGAGGGCAGAATGGGTACTCAGGAAGTCGTGGCCGAGGATGACTTCATGTGGACACTGCTGCAGAACGGCGAATAGAACTGAGGTCTGGTGACTGGCGAAGCTCACACGCGCAGTGCACATCCCAACGACGCAAGATGTGCCGCCGTCGGCTACACGAACGACAGGCGACGCCGCGGGCGTCAGAACCTTGCGGAGACGACGAGAAAGGCGAGCGCTCATAACCGATAATTGCGCCCCCGTGTCTATGAGCGCCGAAACAGGCACGCCGTCCACTCCTATGTCCAAAAGGTTTTGTCGGGTGGTCAGGGTCAACAGAGGATTTCCGGGTCGGTTGGTCAATGCAGCATCACCTCCGGGAGCTGCACCGGTCAGTTTTCCGAAGAGGGACGGCGGGGGTATGGCGACGGTGAGCGACGGGCAATCGGTGAGCGAGAACGCCGGTTCTGTGGGGACGGCGAGCGGCGATCGTAGTGTGGAGTCGGAGCAGCAACATCACAGTGCGGCAGGTCATTGCGGGCATGAAAAGGCGAGAACCGGCTGTCTTCTGGGCGGTAAGCGTACGCGGGACGAGGAGACGAAATCTGACGATAGCGACAATGGCGGGAAATATGACCAACTCCATTGCAATTAAAGCATATGGGCTTGTCGTCATGTGTGCGCCACTGGTTTGGGTCGCGGTATCGGAGGTAGGTCGATTGTGGGCGGGGAGGTCGAAAGAAATTGCCGACCGTAGGGCTACTTACAGAACAGATCGGACGGATGCCTGCGTTCGCCAGCTCTTCGCGTACGACAGCTTGAATCAGAGATACTGCCGGGCGGGACTCGTCGTAAGAACGTATCGGGGGAACCGACGGAGACGCAGCCTCAATCTCACGCCGGACAAGACGCAGCAAGTTTTCGGTACCAGGCGGCTGTACGTCTTCACACGATGAGCTAGCGGCGGTATTAGGTAGCCGAACGAATTGTTGTGAGACACGACGGCTCTTTGCTTCTTCAAAGCGTCGGCACGCTCTTATAATGTCGTCGACCGTCGAGCAGTCCTTGTACACGAGTAAATTAAAGGCGTCGTCCGCGATGCCTTTAAGAATGTGGCTGACCTTGTCAGCTTCGAGCATCTTGTCATCGACCCGCCGACAGAGTGCTAATACATCTTGAATGTACACAGCGTACGGTTCAGTCGATGTTTGGGCTCGGCACGAAAGTTCCTTTTTGGCGGCTCGCTGGCGGCCAAGCGGCTTCCCAAAGAGTTCCTGCAGTTTTTGCTTGCAAGTGTCCCAACTGGTCAATTCCTCCTCGTGTGTTCGGAACCAAACACGGGCCGTTCCCTCGAGATAATAAATGATGTTCGCCAGCATTAGAGTCGGGTCCCAACGGTTGCTCTTGCTGGCGCATTCGTATTCGATTAGCCAGTCTTCAACGTCCTTGTTGTCAGTGCCCGAGAAGGCGCCAGGGTCCCGGAGTTGAGTGAAGACAATCGGTGCAGTGGTAGCCGAAGCTGAAGCAGCGGGCCTCTCAGTCGACATGGTCGAAGGGCCCACGAGATTTCCGCTTCGAAGTTCCGTGATGTGCTGGTGATGTACCCCGCACTTCCACCAAGATGTTACGGGGAGATTTACAGAAAAGGGGGTTTATTCACACTATGTACAATAAGACTAAATGTTGGGGAACAACAACAAAGATGGCGAACCACAGTTTCACGTCTTCCTCGTCTCTTCGGCTCTATGCTTCAGCATCTTCTTTGTCTGCCGGACAACTGGCTCATAACAATATCAATCACGGCGTGGCTCGAGCGGTGTGCTGATGGGTACATACATGTTTGTGCGAAGGGTTGCGACGATACTTATTTGTTACGCACCGTTTATTAACGACTGCGTGTTTTGATTGTCTCTTGTTCCAAACAGTGTTGCTGCTCTGTCCACGAAAAGAGAAAGGGTAAGATGACGTTTTACCGTAACAAAGAGAAAATGAAAAAGAAAGGCGGACGCAGGCACAAAATTTCCGTTACGCACGATTCGCACATCTGCGTAGAAGTAACGTGACGTATCGCAGACTGCACATCAGGAAACGCAGAAATTTCCTATTGCTCAAAAATCGGCACAAATAGACCTGCTGGTGGCATGGATTAGTAGAAAGGGAAGATGGCCTATCGAGGTTCATTAGAAGAACGAATACACATTGTGCGCTTACCTCAGCGGGAAATTTGCCGCCGAACCAATACGAGATTCACAGATGCGGAGAGCAGTGGGCGTCTAAGGGCCACGACTGAGGATGAGGACCACCTGATTACTGCCGCAGTCGTGGATGATCCCTCTCAAAGTGCGGAGGATATCCGCAAAGCGCTCTCGCTCACGGTTTCGTCCGACACAATGAGAAATCTGAATGAGCTTGGGCTACATTGTTTCATAGCAGCTCAGAAGCTCAGCCTCTCAGACAAGCAGCTGTTCGAAAGCCTTAAGTTCATTATAACAGATTGTGCTGCAGAAGAATGGGTCGGGGTCATCTTCAGGGATGAATCGTGTTTGGCGTCCACTAAAGTGCAGGTAAGTTTATATATTTATGCATAATTTATGCGTGAAGATAATTGCAAAACAGCCAATCGCTCTGCAACACAGATAAGTGTCACGTTAAACTGCCCACCCTTTTCTGTAGTGGTGGAGTGTTTACAACACTGATTAAACTGTGCTTTCATAATTGATTATTCTGAAGCTGGAAATGTGATTTTCCACGGTGCTATGATGCGCGAAATGCCTCCGCTTACTACTCATGTATGTTGTGCTTACATATGACAGCGTTCTTGAGGTACCTACATGTGTTGTTTTCAATAAATCTCATACGTTCAGGATATCTAGGCAGCATTTTTCTGTATGTGCGATCTAAACCTACAATTATTAGCAAATAACGTTGGCGGGTTGACGACCAATAAACTATGAAAATAGGTTTGTAAAATTCACTCCTAACAGACGGCAATACAGGCAATGCGTTATGCAAAATTCATGGCGCAATGCGCGAGATATATGTGCGACGCAAAGGCAGTATGACGTTACCGCGAACTGGGAATAAGCCTGCAGTATAAAGGCACCGAGCCGGGCGATTCCGCGCGTTTTTCTTTTTTGGCGGCGCTACCCCGTTGACAGCGCTTCTGCCGGCCAAAGCAGTTGTTACAGCCGCGGCGATAAACAAGGAGAGAAAATGCGAGGCAGGCACGTCATTGGCACCGCGCATGCTCAGATTTGGCCTATCCCCTTTGTAGGTTCATGTATATTTTTCACACGATAATATAAAATGCGGCTGTGGTATATGCATATGAACCGCAAAGAAATACTATAAATCAAATTTCATCAAAATCAAGCCAACAGTTTATTTAAAAGAAAGTGGGACATATATGTCCCGCTGACCCATGAGCGACTTTTCAAATGTGGGAAAACATTGTCCCACCGACTCTTCAAGGCATCCTCTTGCGATTACTTCGCCGAGTTTTTTTGCATAAAATGGCCCATAACATGTGGCGCAGAGGGGCACTTCACAAGTTGTGCAGAGGAACTTTGTGCGCACCTCATTCCCAGCAGTAGAACACCACGTATACACCAGTGCCTCTTGGGAACCTCCATAGGGTTGTGGTCTGTTCCCGCAAACCTCACCTCATCGCATACACCAACCATTTTCTGGCCATTTTTTTTGTCCTTTCTTTTGCTGTCGATAGGGCCGAGTACTGGTGCTGTCCCCGGATTTCTGCCCATTTATCAAGAGACGGCCGAGAACGAGGCGGAAATACATGTAGGAAATGTCATTGCTTGCTGCGAGTTGAATAGATGCATTTACAACTGCTGCATCAAAAAGAAAATAGAAAATCCTATACCATGATTTCTTTGAGCGTCTGTCGGTGCTGTAGGAATTTCTCTTTTGATCAAACTTGTCCGCAGCATTCATCCAGCAGTTGTAATCAGCAATTGAATTTGGGCATGTGAGACCGATGGATGGTCCATTGGACAGTTAATTTGCGTGACGCCACCTCAGTGTCTTCCGTATAGTGAAAATTCGACAGCACATGGACGTTTTTTGTGTCACGCCACTGATAAGCTGTAACTGGGCCTTTCGATCTCTATATGTAGTCGCCCTTCTTCGGGCAGATCTTGCCTGTTTACCCGCACAGTCCCCACTGCAAGGATTCTCTTCCTGGCAAGGCCTTGCATTGGTCTCGTAGACGTGAAATAATTATCAAAATAAACTTGACCTGCAGGCTGTATGTTGCTGGAAAGCGGGACGACTACGTGTTCACCCAGACCCAGGTCCGATTTGCGTTCTTCGTAAACTTGAAATTCTGACAGGTACCCGGTCTTAGAATCTGCCCTACACCACACATTGTAGCCCCTGTTTATGGGCTTGAGAGGCAAATATTGCTTCATGGTGGACCTGTCTTAGAAGGGAATCATGCTTTCATCTATAGCTTGGTGGGGAGAGGGAGTACACTCAGCTCGAAAAGATTTGTTGAGGGCGTCGTTGAGCGGACGTACCTTGACAAGCCTATCATAGCCCTCATCCCCTCGTTTTTCTTTTCCTTGCTCCTGTCATTATGTGCAGGCTGTTCATGATAGTCTGATATCGCCTGAATGTCCTCACTCGCGATATTTCGGGGCTATGAAACAAGCCGTCACGGCTCCAGTAGTGATAGAGATGGTGCCTTGGAGAGACACTCATCAGTAAAAGCATACCAAAGTATGCCTTTAGTTCCTCCATGCTCAGAACTGACCACTTAATTGCGTCCGTACTTTCGGGCACCCTCGCGATTTGTGTGCCCTATTATGACACCGAGAAGGTCATCGGTGAAATAGAGAGCAAATGCTTCAGCTGCATGTGTTGGCACTTTTGAAGAAAATTGCGGATCCCATATCTTGGGGCTTCTAACAATGTTCGAAGGCTCCGAAGTACTCCACAAACTAGGCTCAATTTCCTCTGCTTCGGACTTGTCGCTACCTTCATCCCGCAGCTCGGAGGTGTCAGCTGGTCGCTTAGATTTTCTTTTTTTTCTCTGCAGCATTTTCCGCTTCCTGGCTGGCTGTGTAACGATGTCGTCGCTCTCCTGGCTGATTTCCGCCGGCGCAATCTCAGGCACGAAATCAGAGTTACTACTTTCGGCCTCATCGCCACTGGACTCAGAGTTACCGGGAAGCAACACTCCAATTGCTAGTAGGCGCAGCGTTTGACCGCTGGCGCCACGCTGCGCCGCTCGCGCGTACCGCGTTTCTAGGTGGTTTCTTTTGCCGAGGGCGCTCGAACGCAATCATATGGTTCGCATGAATGCAACCCTTGGAAGCGTGGCTGTATGGCTGGGTGGTTACGGTGCTCTTTTTGGGATCATGCGTTCGCTGGTTCGAATCTCGCCCGGGCTAGAATTTCTTTCTTAATATCACGCTTTTCTTTTTTTCCTCTCTGTTTGCCAGCGCGGTCGCTTGAACCCCGGTGTCACGGCGGCAGCCGTGGTGCCGGGCACCGACGCGAAGCGGCGGTCGTTGGGGTGTTGCGGAGCGCAGCGTAGCAACACCCCAAATAAAAAAATACATGCTCCAGTCAGGTAGACTGCTCCCTCCCTGATAGTGAGATTATATTTGGATCAGTCAAAACAGTGATGCGTTTATAATACCACCGATCCCAACAGCAGGCTAGTCACCACCAGCCAGCGTTTTCTCCAGTGAACGCCTCCTCCGTTCCAACGGCGGCGGCTACAAACATGGTACGCGCGAGCGACGCAGCGTGGCGCCAGCGGTCAAACGCTGTACCTACTAGCAATTGGAAATACGCTACCGGGAAGGCTAAAGAAGAATTCCAAGGCCTCTTCGGGCGTAAGCGAGGTCCCTGCAATGCATTAAAGGGTACGAAATCAAGAAAAAAAATATTTCTTTGCACCATTTACAAAAAGTAGGCTCAGTGAAAAACTTGGCAATTATGCCTATGACTGTGCTTCCATACGTTTATAGCTCGAGGTACTGCACAAATTTATGCAAACACATGATGATTGGAATCTAGAATGATCACTCTAAATGACCACACAAAAAGAAACTTACCTGGCATCTTGAACGGCAGCTTTTTTGCGCTGAACGAGAGGAAAATTCAGAAGCTTTCTTATAAAACAATACAAAGTTCAACTGATTTAGGCACTACTGCCACCTGTCGAAGTAAAGCAATTTTCCAGGAACTTACAATGAATTACGTTAAATGGCAGCACTTTACCGTTGAGCTGCCTGCAACGTGTGTTTGCAGTTAAATTTCTTTCTGCACTAGGAAAAGTGGGACGTATGTGTCCCGCTGACGCATAAAGGGCTATTTCAAACTGTAGATGTCGCTCGTTCAGTCCCGAGCGCGACGCTCCGTTATTCCAGACATGAGTGTTAACCTCTGTACTTAGATTCAGGTGCACGTTAAAGAATCCTAGGTGGTCCAAATTATTCCGGAGTCCCCCACTACGGAGTGCCTCAAGCAGATCATGGTTTTGGCACGTAAAACCCCATAAAAATGATGCAATAATTTGTGGTACTACGTCTAGAAGCTAGACGTAGAGAGCGGCGCGCTCGGAGCCCTGCGAGAACAAATGAACTATTTTCTTCGCGATATCATCACTCGCGCGCTTCCACAGCCTGCAGAAGTGGCACCTTGCACTGGTGCGCGCGTGGTTGAAGCGAGCGAACGAGCAGGTTGGCAGAATAAAACGGACGCGCGAGCGCAGTACGCGCTCTCGAAATGAGGCGCGCAGCAGTCAGAAGGCGCTGCGATGCAATTCAGTCTATTCAGTCTAGGGTGCCCAGCGCCGCAGCATCGAGGCGCCCTAATTCAGTCGCCACTCTCGTGGTCTCTAGAATTTTGCACTCGACTGTACATAAAGCACGTATTGTGAGCGCATTGCTCGAAAAACTTGCTGTGCGCCAGCTTTAGTGGCTTCCATGTGGCGCCGACCTGAAACCTGTAGAAAATGTAGTCATGCTGAAAAAAAAAAAAAAAACGCCTGGCGACATGAGTCAACCGCGGCCGCACGTCGGATGCGTTGTGGCAGGCAATCGCACAAGAATGGGAGACCGTGCGTTCTCGACCGGATATTGCAAACTCTCTCTACGAGTCGATGCCAGCACGCAATAATAACGTTGTCGAAACCGGCGGACATTTCACATCGTACTGGAGCTTTTCCACAAGCCCCATGGAATTTATGTATAGGCTTTATGAATACATTTGTACAGAGAGTCATTGCACCAGATTATTCCTGATTTTTCAAACGGTAGCCACTCTCTTAGCGTA
Organism: Dermacentor silvarum; assembly: GCF_013339745.2. Classification (NCBI taxonomy): domain Eukaryota; kingdom Metazoa; phylum Arthropoda; class Arachnida; order Ixodida; family Ixodidae; genus Dermacentor; species Dermacentor silvarum. Next base: position 38,114 of record NW_023606673.1, on the reverse strand, counting down.
GTGGTTCGGCCTTGCACTGCTAAACCCGGCACCATGTGATCAAATCACGGCTGCCGCTGTCTCATTGCGATAGGGGCGAAATGCGAAAATGCCCGTGTGCTTTCAATTTATCCGGAGGTGTGGCACATGACGTGGTTTTTAGCCTAGGGTTTATTTTGTTCTCTAACATTGCCGCAGCACTCATGGTAACGCTCGCTGCAAAACATTAAAGTGCGATAAGAATAAATGGTCAAAGCAGCAAAGGACATCTGTAAATGACAAAAAAATAGCCATCGTAACAACCCGTAAATCAAATTGATGCCTGCCGAAGGGCACGCGACTGTTAAGCTATATTGATATACTGCTCTCGAGACAGAAGCACGTAGCCATGGCTGCCGAAGAGTGCGTCGCGTTAAAAAGAGATAGAAAATATTTGTGCCGAGTGAGAAAATGGAGAACTCATCGATTAAGGGAGCGATTCATCTAGGGCGTAGCGTTGCTGTCGATTCCAGCTGACGTAGCCGAAGTGTCGCGAAGAGGTTGTTGGCCACGCGCTCACGTGGTCCGTAAACTTTTAGGGACGACTGTAACCCCTCTACTCCGTACGTTGTAGCATAGCTTCGCTTTAGTTGTCTGGCTGCCTAAGTGTTGTCGATGTCACTGCCCATCCCCGCTGTGTTTACCGCCCCCATCGTAATGCAGCCACAGCGTCGAGGAACTGAAACCCCAACCTTATGGTCAGCAATAACAGTTCTTTATCTACCTGCATTGCTTCTGAATCCAGACGATAACGCTTCACATGATGCTTTTATTGAGCGGCGACTAAATCAATCAATCTCAGACGCCGTTGGCAGACTTTCATCAGGCACCCTGATTATTCGTCGCAATCACGGTATTTGTTCGAACTTGTATTTGAATTTTACTGCCTGAATGGACCTAGACCACGGTGTAAGATATATACTCTTTAGGTGGGGACACTTCTCCACTTGCTTGCTAGACGCGATCGACCAGATAAAGTAGCAAGGGCGCGCGTCTTTCGGGGCGGTGACGGCAGCGGATACCTATCGGCGGAACGACGCAACTTCAGTTTGAACGCAGGCTAGAGCGTGCGCCGACAAGGAACACGCGCATGCCCTCTCCCCGGTGACCTACTTTCGTGCGTCACTCAATCATTTCGGATTTACCGCGAACCGCTGGTTGCTATAACAACGGGAGATTAAACCAATAAAAAGCTTTCTGTGTTGAAGTTGCATCGTACTGCCGATAGGTATCCGCTGCCGTCACCGGGCCGATCGGCGCGCGCCTTTGCTACTTTATCTGGTCGATCGAATCTGGAGAGTGTGCTCAGCTAAAGAGTATATATCTTACACCGTGACCTAGACTGAACACGCCTCAAGCGCTGCTCACCGTTACGCCTAGCAGGAGGTTGAGGCCGAAGTCGAAGCCATCCTCTTGGCTCAACCTGAGCAGCAGTGCGAACATGCACTGGACGACGCCCGCCACACCTTGCATCAGTCCGGACGTGCACCTGAAGCAAGCAACCGCGTTACACGAGCACGCTATGGCTGTTCCCGCACAGTACTGAGCTCATCGCGACAACAACCCCCGGAAGGTGAGTGCAAGTTTCGGTTTCAAAGAACATGTGCGCTCCTGGCGGTTGTCGGACATCATAAGTTATTCCTTCCATTTCTTTTTTTTTTCAATTTTAAATCGGGCGATTCGCGGGGAGTGCTTGTCTTCGTGCGTCCGTCGAGCTTACCTCGGCTCACCCTCGCCACTCGCTCGGTCATCTGCTTCGGTTGTCGTGTCAAGTATGAAGATGGGATAGATAAGACAGATAAGCTTGATCAGGCGTGCAAGGAACGGCAGACGCAGGAAACTAGGCCAACCAAGCATTATAGACGAAGATGGCTAAATTGGGGCATCACATGTGTTGGGCGGCTGTGTGGTGTTCTAACACCGCGATTTCCAGTTCTTCGAAGTTTTTCAGGTTTCCTAATGACAACAGGTAAGCACAAGTATTTCACTCTATTTTCCGAGCACGTATTTGTTTTGCATGAGTGATCATGTTCTGTGCAAGTCTGAGTAGACTGACATAAGAGCAGTGTCACTCGACTCATTCGTCATGACGGCAGCCCATGATCTGCCGGTGAAATACTTGTAAAGAAGGGCTTGAGTGCGTGTTTGTTGGGTTTTACATTTTATTCAATCTTTACTTCGTCGACATGCACAGGCAAGGTTAAAGTAAAAAAAAAGAAAATAGAAAGAAAGACACAGCCATCATGTTTATTAATTTTTCCATTGGTTTGTATCTTCTGGAATCTATGTTCTCTTATTATGTGCAAATTTCAGTTACGAATGAAAATTGCTTCTGCAGATTGACACTTTCGCTCTGCGTGGTGGTCAGTCTTGTTGCAGTACAAAATGTGTGAACAAAAAGAAAAACGTTTGACTTTTACTAGTGTTGAGTTTTGGGAGACTGAGAATTCCGCCATGTTTAGTTGATCTACTTCACAACACACGAACAAAATTAACGAATAATGAGGCCAGGAAGGTATTTTTCTTTATGCTAGCCCCCACTGTAACAACAGACAGGTTAAACCGTCGCCCTAAACTTAACCACAAGTCAGGAATTTTAAAGCGACTACTTTCACGAAATGACAAAACTGTAACGTTTTAAGAGCTAATATTGGTCGTTACCGACGTTTGCTGTATAAATATTTCTCATTATAAAGTAAAATACCACTTGAACGAACGTCAGTTAAACGAACTATTCAGTTGTAGGAACGTTTTTAAATCCCCCGCCGAAGCGCCATGGGACCCAATGCTAACGCATTTCCGTTTAACGAAATATAGTGCAGAGCGCATTTCAGTTCTGCAAAGATAATTGGGGACACCGTCCAATGGCTCCCACGTCATATTGATCACAAGTACAACCGCACTTTCTGTAGCATAGCTTTACCGTGGCCTTCGCAATAAGTTCCGCCAGCGGCGCGCCACGGGCGCCCATCGCGGAGGCCAGTATTTTACGCTGATAACGGCGCCTCATACCACGTGACGAACAGTCGGACCCCTTCAGCTTTAAACTGAATTGGCTGGATACATACAATGACAGCTGATAAACTGATGACAGCACTGAACCCGGTGGCTGAAAGGAATTGTCTGAAAGACTGGGTACAGACAGCGCTTTGCCTTTTGAGGACTATGTCACCTGTGACTATCGCGTTGAGACATAGGCGACTCTGTCTAAAGAAGAGATCGTAGCGAGCGTCCTACCTCAGGAAGAAGAAGTAACCCTTGTAGAGAAAGCACCAAGAATTTCTGCTAAAGAAGGACTGGTGTACTTGGAAAAAGTGAAGTCCTTCGTTGCCCAGCAGAGTGTTGTGCCGGAGAAGGTTAATGAGAGCTTGGACACAGTGACTCAGTTCATGAACACTGCAGTCCGAAGGGCACAAGTGCAGAAAAAATTATTGCCTTCTTCAAAACACGCTAAATAAGGAGAAATTCACACTCAAATCAGCAGCATATCAAATAAAAGGGTTCAAATTTCATTTCAACAGCTGATGTTTTCTTTAGCTCATAATAACAAGTGGCAACCTATAGCTATTTCAGTTCAGCGAACTGTCACTTTAACGAACTTTTTTCTGGGTCCCTTGGAGCTCGTTCAAGTGAAGTTTTACTGTAATTGCCTGGCGCTGCTGCGTACGAACGAGCCATGCCCCAGTGATTCAAAAAAATTAATAGAAGCTTGCAAGGTAAACACGGTTGAAAGAAAGCGCTCCCAAAACACGGCACACTTCAGCGGGTTCTGCTCCGCAATTTTGCCAATGTCTCCACGCCGCCAAATAACACAGCCCGCACGCATGCGAAGTGGGAAAGGAGGGCGTACGTGGCAACCCTCCTCCTCCTGGCAGCTCTCCCTCTAGCTTCCGACACCATGAGTGACGTCATGATGCATTGTTTTGTTTATGAATTATTTCCAGTTGGATATCTGGCAACCGCTAGTGGTAGAAGCGGCGCTGCCGCCGTGTATCTTGAACCAAGTGTTCCAAGGGAGGTATAGGGAGTTTCCGCACCCTGTCGACAACAAGATCGGCCAAGCTGAGTGGCCCAGTGGGCCGAGTCGATGGATCTCCCGTAACACGAGTCATGCGCTATCCACATTGGTGGGCTCGGCTACGCAGGTCAGTTTCGCACGCATCGCGCTTATCAGTGAATGCCATCTTGCGTGACATTTCTGCATTGCTGGCGTAGGTAAAAATTAAATAGCCCATAAACCACTATGTGCTTGAAGGCGAGCTGTTTATTTCTCGCCTTCGCTACCCCACCCAGGGAAGCTCTCTCCTCCTAGCCGCGTACTTCTCTAGATGATCACGATGATACTAGGGCAATTTCTTTTTACCTACACTGGCTGCACGAGTGCAGATACACTATAGTGTAGGCAGTCGCCATTTCTTTTATTATGTATAGAAAAAGCGTAGCTCCGCCCACGTATACGAAACCATATTTTACAGCAAAAGTGTAGCATGAAAACTACACTTTCTACACTGCCGTTTCAACGAGTGTAGGCAGCAGACGACAGACAAACAGGCTAGCGTGGCAAACGCGTGTCGCCATTTTGCGTGCGGCTCTCGGCACTCATTGTACACATATGTGACGACGACAGTGCAGCTGGGACGGCAGCGAAGTGCTCGAGTGACCGTGTGTAGCAGAAGAAGGTGAGCTGATCTTCCAAAATGATAAAATGATTTTACTCACGGCTGTTGCAGACTCCGCACTGTATTAAATGCATATATAAGTCGTCTTCGTGCGCTGCGACATTCGCGATGCATTTAATTGCAGTTTGTCTAGATTTGCCGCTGAAAGAAAACTAATACATCGTCGTTTTGTGCTCAGTCAAGGGCACATACGCTGCAGGTGGGTGCCAAGTGGTCGATCCCCCCACCCCGCCCCCTTCCGTCCGTGCTGTCCGCGTCCTTCGTCAGCTTGCATGTTCGAGAGATACCCTATTTCCCAACCACGTGCTGCCTGTAAGCGCAGTTGAGCTTCCCCGCCCGGATTTATGATTCAGCGTTTATTACTCGATTCCAGTGCGCGCCAACGATTCGCCGACATCTGCGCATGCCGTGCCGGCGGAGCGTCCGATAAGATACCGTTTTGTGGCGACCAGCTGCGTTTTGCAGAAGCCGTGTTCAGACCTGACCCGGATTATTTACCGAAGACTCCAAGCTCACTCCTCCTCGCCTGTGACTTGTCTTCCAGTGAGCCGTGCTCCAATCACCGTAGCATGTGCTCGTTGCATCGCCATCAAGCTCGTGATCGAGCGCGCTATGGGCCGCGGGCGTTGCTCGCTATAAGATCCCTTTTGTTTTCAGCAACCCTTGCTGTATCGTTTCATCGACCTTGTCTCATCATGAATTAAGCCGGAACCGGCCTAATTAACTGGTCTCTGGCTCTTGGTTGTTTATCGGAGGCAACAATGTTCGCAAGTGGCCCCGTGGATTTTAACATTTCCTCAGAGTGCTTCTATGTCACACCTCGCTCTGCTGCTGTGGAACAACGCGAGTGCGCTTGCACAAAAACGCTCAACTGAAAGTGGACACGTGGAACGAGAATATTGCTCCACTGTTAGGTTGGCCAAGTGGATCGTAGGGCTGTGCACCTTTGCAGTAGCTGTATGTTGTCAATCACATGACAATGCTCTGCCGGAGCTTTATACGAACTGGACTGCAACAACCCTCAGCTTAGCATTCTGTGACCCGACGCACATGCCTAAGGAGGTTACACTCTTTGGGTATGCAATCTTAAAAGCTACACTCCTTGGCGTGCAGTTTTGCCGACGCAACTTGAACGGCACGCTATTAACGAGAAGACGAGGAACCGCCGCGTGCCTGGTGCTTTCCTGTTACGAATTCTGTGGGACGCTGAGATGCGCATCGCGTTCCTGTCAAGGATATTCTGGCAGCACACTTAAAAGGAAATGCACACAAGTTCGCAAGTATTTTTTGTGAAAAAAAGTTTAAATACACACTTTCAGAAAGTGCAACGTTTGGACCCACAATCGTCTTTCTTGGGGACCCTGTGCGCCGGAGCATAGTTTTGTGCTCTTCTGTGTGGAAAGTACCCAGCGTTAGGAGGATGTGGCCATAGCACTGATGAAGTGTTATTAATTTTTTTCCTTAATTTGGTAAGAATATCGAAGTGCAAGAGAAGTGCACTCTAATAAATGTTTATGCCCTGACTGACTGACTGACCCTTGCGGGCGTATTTTCTCCCCGATCAATAACATTCATCTGTCTGGTGCGCCTTTCCTTCCTTTATTTATGCGCACCCAGTAATTCCAGGCCACGAACATCACGTGCGTTACCAGCGTGACACGTATATCATATCTGACAGGAAAGTAGCAAGTGCAAAGTTTTCAAGAAAGGAAATGGAAGGAAGACAGATTATTGTTCGTGGACAAAGTACGTGCGCCCCAAGAGGGTGTAAGCTTTTTGTTTTGACGTTTATTGCACGTCGCTTTTACACGGTGTGCCGTGTAGCTGACTTACGATCAACATCACCCTTGATGCGCAGCGCCTGCGCCCTGCTGTACGTTGTAACCGGAGGCCCTGCTGGATGCCACACGGATCACCTCACCGAAGATGCCGATGGCACGGTCGATGTCGCCCTTCTCGACAACCGGCACGCCTTCGAACTCCAGCGTCTTCACCTGGTTCGGTGAAGTAAAACCCTATAATCTAATTTTAAACAATTTTTTTACGATCCACACGAAATCGCGGGGAGGTAGGCAAGAAAGTGCTTACAATTTTTTGCCTAGCTATCCCCGGTGTTTCGTTTGCTACTAATAGCTGGAATAGGCCCTGGGGGTAGACAGTCACATCTTTATGTGAACAGTTTGCGCCGATGAAAATGTAACTAGCTTGCGCCGTATACGTATTCAATTATTTAGCAGTTGTCGAGAAAGAACTTGTATCCGGGATGATCGGGACAAGTGAGCACACGTGAGCGTCTGCATGCGTGAGCTGAAGCAAACTGAAAAGTTAGGCACGCTGACATGCGACAAGAGACATAAAGCGCAAGAGTCTGTAACGGGAACTGAAGTAGGCGAGAGACGGGGTGGACGAGGTCAATACGGTTGGCGACACAACAGCGAAAGAAACGCACCAAATCTAGTAGCTGTTGCGTTCCATCGTTCTTTGCGCGTTACTTAACTTGTTCTCGAGCTCCTTTGTTAACCTTCAAGTTTCTGCCCCATATGTTAGCATCGGTAGAATGAAATGATTGTACACGTTTCTTTTCAACAACAGTGGTAAGCTCCCAGTCACGATTTCGTAATACCTGTCGTATGCACCACATTTTTATTTGTCTGTAAATTTTCTTGTCCAGATAAGGGACGCCTGTAAGTAATTGGCCTTGCAATAATCCCCAGTGTAGCTGAACAGGACAATGCCATCTGCCAACCGAAGGTTGATGAGATATTCGCCATTGATCATAGCTTCCAGGCCTTCCCATTCTTGAATACGTCTAAGCATGGAGTGAAAAGCATTGGAGAGATTGTGTCTCCTTGCTTGATCCCTTTGTTGATAGGTAATTTTCTACTTTCCTCGATGAGAATCAAAGTAGCTGTGACATGTTTGGTGATATTTCCAAAGATATTCACGTACGCCTCCTGTATACTCCTTGATTACGCAATGTATAATTTAATGCTGGCATCTCAACTCAATGAAATGACGTTTCCAATCTATGAAAGCCATATAGAGAGGTTGATTGCACACCGCGTATTTATCAATTACCTGATTGATGACATTGATGTGGTCCATTCTAGGATATCGCTTCCTGAAGCGAGCCTGTTCTCTTAGTTGATTGAAGTCAAGTGTTGCCTTGATGTTATTGGAAATTATATTGGTAAATATTTTATACAATACTGAAAGCAAGCTAATGGGCCTCTAATTCTTCAATTCTTCAAGGTCTCCCTTCTTATGGATTAGCATAATGTTCGAATTCTTCCAGTTCTATGGTACATTTGAAGCGGCGAGGCACTGCGTATAAAGGACCGCTAGCTTTTCAAGCATATCTCCCCCATGTTTGATTAAATCGACTGTTATTCTATCTTCTTCAGCCGCTTTTCCCTGGGAAATGTCTTGTAAGCCCATTCCAACTTCATTGCTAGTTACAGAAGAAACCTCTGTATCCAGTTCATAACAATTTCCTATGATATTTACGTGGCTCCTTGGGTACTGTACAAGGTCACTAGAGAATTCTTCTGCTGTTTTTACTCTGTCATAGATTCAAGCAGAACTTCTTGTTCGTCCAGTTGGTGCATGTTACTGAAATACTAAAGCGCCAAATAGACGACACAAGAAGAGACGGGGACGAGCGCGTACCAGCAACTGATGCTTTATTGAAAGAAACACAGAATATATACGCAAATCTGGCAGCGCAACTCACACGTTGTCGAAAATCACATAGTAACAAGGCCAACGGCGATAAAACGTTTGGAGAAGATGATGAAACTCGAATAAAAGATGACGTTTGCGACAATGACGCGTGGTGTGTAAGGTCAAAGGACCATAAAAGGTAATGGTTACGCAATGCACAAAACACCGCTGTAAGGGAGTTAGAAACTTAAAGATTACAAACTAAAAGATTAAGATTTTTCACCAAAGGCATAGCAAGAAATGCAAATTGTTTTTTTTAAATATTCAGTAAGAAATCACAGAAGCAGGATGGCACAACGCCAACTTCATAGTGAAAACACTGGATGGTATTTATATAGAACGCGGTTTACATACATATCTGTTTTGTATTTAAAGATTCCTCAAGGGAAGCAATAAGGGGCGGAAGTACATAAATATTGATTTAACATGCATAGAATAAAAAAAGAAATGAAAATATAACATGAATATACACTCAATGTCAATGAAAAACAAACTATGAAGTCCACCAAGTTGCACGCGGAACTCATCATTCACTGAAGCTGATGGAGCGTACCGAGTAGAGGTGCATAGCTATTTGTGTCGCCTCCTAGTAAACACGATTAATTCGGGTCGTGTACCAGTGAGCAAAAATAATAATTAGCAATTGAAGGTTGTTTCTCTAATTATCGTTGCAACGCATCTTTATTTATGTTTACCACAATGTTGTAAATAAAACAAAATAATATATAAAAACCAGTCATGGGTCTTAAGACCCACTCTAGCCTGCTAAAGCATAGCCTCTGAGAACTGTTTCAAATGCCGCGGTGACGGCGTAAGTAAAACGGGCTTGCAGTACAGAAAAAAAGCACAACCTTCGAGACTCACAATTACTTTCACGGTCGTTTGCGGTTTTGATGCTCGTAGTACAGTGGTTGGCTTTTGGCTTTCGCATTTACTTCGACTTTGGATACGCAACTGTGAAAAGCACGGCAGCGGTAGCAGCGGTTACTCCTCAGAACATGGAGGAAGGAAACAAAACAGGAGAGGCCCTGACGTCACTTTTTTGAAGCCGGAAGTGCAGCCATGTTGGTGTGCCACCTCTCTTTGCGCCTCCAATCAGGGGTTCTGCAGCTCGCCGGAGCAGATGGGCGCGAACTTTGAACTTGCGGCCGGAAGTGTGTGCTGCCGACGCGCGTCAAAACAAAGCTTACGACACTTCTGTAGCAGGTTTAGTGAAGCAGACGCGCTCCTATGTTTTTCCGTGGCACGTTGAAGAAGACGACGAAGACCCGCGCCGTGATTGCTTGAGTGTATCTATTGCTGGCCGACACTCACACTCACAGACCCAAAACACAGCTTTCAAGCTTACGCACCACACTCCAAAGTCAGCTTTTCTCGCGAACAAAAGGTGCTGCGGGAAAGACACCGGCGGAAAAATCTTATCTCACTTTTCAGAGAGACCGAGAGCAGCAGCGAAGCTTCAGGAGCGCGGTTGTCATGGCAACGTTGACATTTGGGGTACCCATCCCAGTGCTCCTTTGCGAAAAACAGCACGTGACTTCCGCCACACCTTCTCCAATACGCTCGTGCTGGCCAGGGCCTCTCCTGGGGTTTCCTTCCTCCATGCCTCAGAATCTGAAACCACGCCGGCGGTTCTTTATTCCATGACGGCGGCAAGCCTGCGACCGTCGAAACGCGAGTGGGATTTTTCTCTTGCGTCCGTTGCGCCGGTGATACCCGACAACTGTAGCAGCATGTCATCTGATCCGACTTCAACTGAAGGCTCGCCGACTGATGCGGAAGCAGTTTACCTCGTTTCGCACGGGCCACCAAAGAAAATTGTGAAGTTCACAGGCGCCCGGAAGCTCGCCGACCTTCACGAAAGTGTGCGGATGGGTGGGTTCGCGCACCTGATGACATGCAATGATCTCCTAATACAGGTGAGCATGAATGTTCTGCGTGTTATGGAGTGTAAAGATGATTTGGTCACTGTTTGGTTCGTATGGGCAAAATAGCAACAGTACGCGTAGCGGAAATGTCGAGCACGAGTAGTAACTGTTGAGTTGTTTCACGTTTACCTGACAGTCCGAGTGTTACGAAATTGCCCTGTGTCACTTCACTGTGCTGCCAATTACAAATATTTTCGGCTCGTCGCTGACATTGACACGTGAAGCGCATACTTGCCCTTAGGAACACATCGTTGCTCAACTTCAGTTTTTGCCTAGGGGAGAACTGGAAAGGAAACTAAACGTTTTCGGGGACTTCCGTCTTCTGCAAACTTTTGCGGTTGGTTTACTACTGATTTGAGCTCAGGTGTGCAATCGCTACCCTATTAGATAGGGAAAGGTGAAGTACTAACAGCTTCAAACAATGTAATGGTGCTTTAGTTTGTGTAACCGGTCGTAGTATGCCATAATCTGCAAATTTCTGTAGCATTTAACCAATAAACAGACAAGACGAGGAAAACAGGAGTGTTGTCTGCCTTGTTATTTGTTTGCTGCAGTAATCATGCAGTAATAAAGTTAAATTCAACCAACACAGGTAAAACATTCATTGACATTTTCACCAACAGGACTATGAAAACGTTGTGCAATCAACTATATGGTTCTATCTTTGGGAAATCATCTGTTCCTATATACTGATTGTTGCTGGCATTGCTAAATAAGCTCAAACTTGTTTGCTCAATGTGTCCTGCACTTAGCTCACATATGGGCCGCAGGATTAGTGTTGTGCTGTGCTTTATGGCTTTAAATAACAAACCTATTTGGGACACTACAGCAACCATAGAAAAAGGCTAAAAATTATCAATGCCTGTTCAGTGTCCACTGGTTCAAACCTATTGATAAACCACCGGTGTATGCTTTCAGGTCAAAGATCGGTTCCCTTGCTATGTCAACATGAATGAAAGCACAGCAGTGCATGATGGGGCGTTGATTAACTTATTCGTCTCCCAAAGCCACTCTGAAGCATCAGAGGCACCAAAACAGCTGTATGCTTATCCGTATGTCTTATCCAATCTGTACTCGTTAGTTAACTCTGTATGACTAAAGTCTGTCATATGCTGGAAGGATAAAATAACGGTATTTGAGCAATACTTTAAAGGGGTCCTGAAACACTTTTCTAAGTAATCATAGCATATCATCACTATTAAATTACGTCACCTCAAAAATTTCCTCCCACAAAAGTTTTCGAATCCTTAAAGGACAAGTGAAGTTAGACATAATTATCGCACCGATAAGTGGTTTTTTGTCTCCTTTCATTTCCACTAGCATGCTGGAAGCTGCACAGAGGAGTTGGCAAGGGGGCACAAGGAAGCAATGCCCCGTTGCTGTCCGTAGGGTGAACGCAAGGCGGCTCGTGGCGGCCGCAATTTCTACGCTGCGCTTTTCATCTCTGAAGCCATGCGCAGCAGCGTGCAGTCGTCATGTTCAGCAAAGCAGTGCAAAGGTGAAATGGCTGTTTTGTCTTTTTGAGGTCAAATACATATATATATTTTTTGTTTATTTAACTCAAATGAGCAATAATGGTATTAATGAGAATGTTCTTGCGATCACGAAATCAGCCAATAGCTGTTGTGGGTCTAGCTGCTTGCGATGACACTGCATAACAACTATGCTTAAGTGAGAGCAAGCAATTTTTAACTGCTTTTGCACGAGATTGTGAATTCTCTGCTGCATGTCGTGTAATATTTTGTTCACACTCCCACAGGAGCCTCGTTAACAGAGTGGCAATGCTTTCTTACTATGCACAAAGTGTTTCAGGGCCGAATTAAAGCTTTGTTACTAATGAAAAGGCATTGATAGGTTTAGATAGAAAGACAATGAGGTTAGCCAGTGTAGACTGGCTGCACTTGGGCTCGAAAAGTGCAATGTGCTCAATGCCTTCTGGGCTGAGAATGCTCTCGACCAGTGTCTAGAGCGTTCGGGTATTTTGAAAATTGTGGGTACAGCTGTTAAGGGGGGGGGGGGAGTTTCGACGTTGTTAGGCCCAAACCGTAAATTTCTGATTTTGCGTTGTACTGATAGCACATGTTTATAGCTTTCAAAAAATATAAAACACTTGGCTATATGCGACTTCTAAACCACTTATTTAATTCATTATATTTTTAGCGTCGACTGTAACGTGGGCATGACCTGTCGTCGAGACTTAAGATGATATGAAGTTTCCATCGTATAAAAACGTCTTGAATTAGACAGTACTTTTGGTTTTGGTTTGTGACTTTTTTTTGTAATGCATTTTACAGCCCTTAGGGAGCTCTTTGTAGCTCTCATGCGTTCCTCTTGCTTTTGTTTATGTTGATGTGTGCTTTTCGGAGGGCACGTCACATCTGTGAAGGACCTATTTCATGCCTTTTAGTGTTGCTGATGAGGAAAACACATACATTGATACAAAATTGAGTTTTATTGCAACCGCTGCAGTGAAAGCGTACTAAAGCATCTGGAGGTCACTCCTGTACATTTTTGTTTTTCCATGTGGATGCTATCAACAGACTCATGGCGGGTAAAAAAGCAATTTCAAGCTAAAGCTGAAGCATAACAGCAATGAAAGGACTGCAGAAAGAGAGGGAAAGACTACTGGTAAAGTTTAGTATGAAGATGACTAATCGTGGGATGTATTGATTAAGCAAGCAATTTGACACATCTATTCGCACATTTCTCAGAATGCGATGTTTCGACTTAGTCCCTTTTTCTAAAAAAACAGCTGGGCGTACGTGAACTAAATTTTGTGTACATGTCAGCTAGTGCCTCGTACAACTTTGCAACTGGAGGGAATATCTGCATGCTCATGGAAATTTAGAAAACAAATAAAATGCATGTCATATAGTGGCAATTAGTGACATGCTGTACACTCACGATAATTGATCAACAACTAGCTTAATCAGCCGCCCTAGTAATTTCTTATAGAAGATGCTTCTTCAAATTGGTATTCATGGCTAATTTTCTCTTGTGTGCATTTCTTAGTAGTAAACTCTTTTGAAGTAATAATTAAATTCTTTTATATTCTGTTTTGGTGAAAGTATTGTTAGAGTGTGAACTCTGGTCATCATCATCAGTTTATCTTGGCTATTGCAGGTCCAAAGGATATACTGTTACCCCTCTCCTGTGTCAAACCCATCCGATAAATTTTATAACCTCTGTCTCGTCATGCACCTAATGCTTTCATAGTGCAGTTAACCGAACAAATTCTCCCATCTGATGAATCACAGTTCACCTGCTGGATATGATTTCATGGAAATGGTTGCACTACAGTGCTGTTGCATATTGTTTTTTTTGTATATTGTTTTATGTAGAAGGTTTATGCACACTTTTGTAAACATCAGGTACCCGAATAAGCTGTACAACATTGCTGCAAGGTGCCTTGGTGAACCAGTACCCAGCCCTGAGGAACAGATTGGACTCTGGCTATGTAAGAGCATTTCCTTGTAAATTTCCTTCATTTTGATTTCTTTGGCACATTTAAAGGTTAAAATATGCTGTCAAAGTCTTTCTTAGCACTTCGTAATGTTTATGGCCATTGTTTCTCGCAACTGTTCTCGTCTGTGTGCTTGTCATTGAGTAGACATGCTGTGATCTATAAGCTTTGCAGCTTGACTAAATTTGAAGATGCCAACAGCAGCTCTGCATCTGAGGTGCAATACGGCCACCTTCTGTAAAATTAATTGCATGCTCAGCTAAATATACAATTGGTTGAACAATATATTTTGTACCTGTAGTCATTTATGCATAAAAATTTTGACCACACTAATACAGAAAGAAATTACTCAACTGCTGTGTTGAAAGGTGTGCTAAGATAGCTCGACTGGTACATTTTAGAACATGAAGGAAACAGTGCAAAAAACAAGTTAAGATTAGGGCAACTCTGTTTTTACTGTGTACTGTTTTCAATTTCTTACACAATCTGAAAACCGGAAGCCACTGAACTGGTATTTATGTAAAGTCAGTTGCTTTCACTTCATTCTAGTTCTCCTGGCACATGCGCCTGAAAAACAAGTACAAAATCTTAAAGCTTAAATCTCCTAATTTATCTAAATTGCACTGTTGTTCCCACTTGCTGCAACATAACTGTCAACTGCATCAGAGCTGCTCTTACAAAATCGTGTGTACTAGGTATCCTGCAACTGATAATTGCTGTACCAATGTTAGCTTCAGCTAATGGTAAACACATCATAATAAATAAGACGAATAATGCAAAACAACAGTATCTGAAAAAGCATACCACCATGTTTGACAAGTAGTCAGAAAGTGTTGCTATGTATCATTGCTGTTAATTGGTGTTCTTTTTCGCATTAGAACGCCTTTAGATTAATAACAGTGCACCTACTTCTGTAACAATTTTTATTTCTTGTCGTGAAATAATGCATCTAAAATAATAAATTTCACAATCAGTTATTTCTGTAACTATGATAACTAGCCTGATCTCACCTAAATGTTCATGCTACAGGTTGGATTTTTTTTCGGCTGAGTTTGCTTTGTATATACAGAAAGTTTGTTTAAATTTGGAGGACACACACAGTCATGACTGAAAGGAATAAAGTGATGTTGGTCACAAGCTATTTTTCAGCATTAATTAAGGAAGCCACAATGCTATTTGAATATAAAACTTATTCCCAGTGAATAGCTTCTGTTGACTGCCAAGGAACCGTGGCGTGCAGTACAGCAGCAGTATGGTAGCAATGTAAGATCTGCTCACAATTGATTGTTTACATGGCCTTGAATTGAAACGTGCTACTGTGTCACGAGAAAGCACAGCAGAAAGGAAACAGATGATACCATTTTTTTATTGTAGCTCGTTCATGCATTTCACTTCGACATGTATAATGAACTAGCCCCAAATTCAGGTGGAAACAGCGCTAAGGATACAAAGTGAAAGCACATTGAGGAAATTACACGTTGCACTGAGTATTTTTTCTATGCGTCCTCACATAATCCAAGTGTGTCCACCTGAATAGGAGTAACAAACTAGCAGATATGTTCACATTAGCTAGGCCCATCCTTAAGCTTTCTAAGTTAGCATTACATAATTCTAAGGAAACTATAACTTGAATCAGTGCCTGTATAGTATGTTTTTCAAATACGTAGTTATTGCTAGTTTTTCTTAAACAAACAAAAAAGAACAATGTAATATAATGAGCAAGGTTTTCATGTTTGGTCCAACCATTGAAAGGCCAAGTGAACCACAGCGGAAATTAAATGTGGTTTTATTGAACTGTAGAAGTCATAAAAAAATATAAAAAAGATAACTTGCCACTGGTGGGAGCAAAACCCACATCTTGCAAATATAGCATGCAATAGTCTACTTATTGAGCTGTGGTAGTAGCTGTCCTCTCATTCACATTCTTGGGGATTTGTGTATGTGTACTAAATGTGGCCCAGCACCAAACTCATAATCATGGCAGATGATGTGGCACATACTTTTACCTGCAACCATCACAAAGGGGATGACCCCTAGGAGCAGGCAGCAGGCCTATAAGTCTTTGCATTCATAACAGCATTGATGCCTTCAGGTAGCATACAGTGCCATCTGCCTGCTCTTAAATGTCATGTACCACATGACGCCTACGGTTCAACGAACATGCTGCAGCGTCAGCCATGGCCTTGAGTGGTGCTAACAGTTCCAGGGCCATATCTAATAAACATAACAAATGCGGAATGAGGTGAATGGGAGAATAACCTCCATCGTGCTTAACTGATACAGGCTCACATGTGTAATGCATATGACGTGGGTTTGCCCCCACTGGTGGCAAGTTGTTTTTTGCCTACTTTCTTTTCCAATGTTTAGTTATTTTACATTTCAATAAAATGACATTTAATTTACCCTGTACTTTCCGTGGCCTAATTATCTGTTGGCTGCATACAGTCTTGATTAACAAAAATCTGGCCCATTTGTTCCACCTATTCATGTTTGACCCACTTGCAGTACACTTCCATAAGCATCACCCATTAAATAGCCGAAAACATCTTGCGAATATCCTTTTTTGTAGATAGCTATATGCAGTTAGCTGCTTATAGCTGTATATACCTACACAGGGGACCCTGATCATGAGAAGAAATTTACAGAAGAAAAAATTGGGTTGGAGTGCATATGGCAGGCATTGTCAAATGCTGACTGGGAGCTTACCACTGCCGTTGAAAAGTGTACAATCATTGCATTCTACCAGTGCTAACATATGGGCCAGAAACTTGGAGGTTAACAAAGCTCGAGAACAAGTTAAGGACCACACAAAGAGCGATGGAACGAAAAATGTTAGGCCTAACGTATCAGAGGGCAAACGGGGATAGCCGATATTTTAGTTGACATTAAGAGGAAGAAATGGAGCTGGGCAGGTCATGTAATGCGTAGGATGGATAACCGGTGGACCATTAGAGTTACAGAATGCATACCAAGAGAAAGGAAGCGCAGTCGAGGATGGCAGAAAACTAGGTGGGGTGATAAAATTTGGAAATATGCAGGCGAAGGTTGGAATCAGCTAGCGCAAGACAGGGGTAATTGGAGATCGGAGGGAGAGGCCTTCGTCCTGCATTGGGGGGACATTTATATAGACTGATGATGATGATATGCAGTTACTATTTATTCACTACCCATTTAGCATTGAATTGCGCCACCGAAATTCCCTAAGTGGACTGCTGTATGATTGTATGAATATTATAAGCTGTTGCTGCTGGCAGTTTTATACTTGCTAGTTTACATAATAATTACAAGCAGCGAAATTGGTCAGCAGCTGCAGCCCTTTCACTGCTGTAATTTTTCTCTTCAGATGCAAAAGGCGTGAGCGCCATCATGGTTCTACCATTTCTTGTCAATGAGCGAGGGGACGACATATTCACAAAAATGGTTAGAACTTTGAGCTGCTTACACGACCAAGTACACAGTGTCAGTATGAGGCAATGGTCAATATGTACAGGGCCCGGAATATTTCGCTGCGCCTGTTCAAAGAAAGGTTTTGCACCCACCGCTACACCGTTCTTGCTCAAGTTTTGCGAAATGATTGCATTTTGGGGGCTGCTTCGTTTAGTATGACATTTACTACAGTTAATTGCCTGGTATTAAGAAAAAAGTGCAAATTTGCCTTCGCTTGTGGGGATGCAAGCTGCTGCAGCGATGGCGCTACCATAAACATGTGTCGCCGCCTGCCGGCAGCTGCAGAATGCAGGCGATCAGGGACGTTTGCAGTGTGTTCATGAGCGGGCAACACACGGTAAACCCAGTGGTAAACATCCTTGACCGGCTGCTTTTTGCAGCTGCCGGCAGGCGGCGACACAGGTTTATGCCAGCGCTGTCGCCGCAGCAGCTCGCATCCCCGTAAGTGAAGAAAAATTTGCACATTTTTCTTAAAAACCAGGCAGTTAACTTTGGTAAGCGTAACGAAGCCGACCCCAAAACTTTTGGCTAAACGAAGCCGACCCCAAAATGGGATTGTTCTGCAAAATGTGAACAAGAACAGTGTAGCGGTGAGCGCAAAACCTTCTTTTGAACATGCACAGCGTAATATTCAAGACCCTGTATAACTGTGGGGAAATTTCAGAGCTAGAAAACCACCAAGATAAACAATTGGAGTATAGCCTTAAGTTAAAATGAGATAATTTTGTTAAACTTGATTATTAAGGCTTAAGAAGTGTCAAGCAATTAATCAGTGTGTGCAGGCGCTTTATGTGTGGCATTCTATTTACTCAAATTATTAGTGGTACTTTTTGTTGGGCTTTGAAAGCAATGAAAGTAACCAGAGAAACCATTTATGCTCTCTACCTAATGGACATTATCAAAGCAATTAAATATGTCAAAGTGGCAGATCAGATCACATGACAGAGCAAATCTTGTGCAACCATCCATGGCTGCACATATGATCTTGCAAAACCAAGTTATGAAAATTGAACTGCAGCTTATGGTAATCTTTTTTTTGTAGCACAATAAAATGGGTACTTACTGCTTTTGAAGTAAAAGCTTAGAACTGTTCTAATTTTCTGGTAATATAACAAACCATTTTTGCCTACTTCAAACTGAAATTAGCAATTTTGGTCTTTTTCTCTGCATAATTTTTCATTTCGGCAACACTAACCTAAAATAAAAGTCAGTTCTTTAAAACTTTGTCGCAGAGCAACCCGTATTGTTTTTGTGCACCAACAATTTATGTATTTATATGTTTGCTTTGCAGACGCCAGGACAGGAGTTTGCCCACCCCACATTGCTGTACACTGGTGACAACCGCATCTCTTCCAAGGCCCTGTGTGTGAAGTGTGGATATGTATGTGTAGATGTATTGGACTTCACTTCCGGTGTAACGGGGTTAATTTTATTTTCCATGTACTGGGGCTTTCAACATCGAATACATCAGCTCTGCGGAGCAGACACTCTCATAGCTGCAACACATGATTGAAATGAAAACGAAAATGACAAAACTAGGCGCCAAGTCCCAACAGCTTTAATAGCATGGTTAACTGCTACAACTAACAAAATCACAGCCAGTACTGAGCAGGCTGAGAAATCTGACTAAGCTGCTAAAGTCGTCTTGAAATGTACCTTCCTGTATGCACTTAGCCTTTTTTGTTTCTTTTTTTTTAACGCTCCGGCTATTTTGGTGTTCGTAGCCTTGGATTATGCAGCTGAGTAGTACTGCCAATAGCTAGTCAAACCTCGAAAACTTTATTGTGTTTAAATGTTATTCATAGTTTTTGTATTATGGGGCATAAAGCAAACACTCACCAATGATATTTTAAAAAATAATGAAATTACAAGAAATTGTATTTCGGAGCCAGTATGGGTCCTTTGTTCCCAAATGACAGCAGAGGCAATGGTTTGGTTCTGTACAGGTGAGATGGCGGAGAGCGCATGCATAGATGACAGGCAGATTATCGTGTGTCCTTCCTATCGCTTAGCATGTCATCTGAATATGCAGTGATTTTAGTAGTAATTGCGTCGGTAATATCGCAGTGGAAATTATGGATGCCTAGTGCTAGTGTATAGAAGGCCCTGTTTTCTCTTGGTGTTCGGATAATGCGTCGGAAATAAGGTTGCTTTTAAAGAGATAGTGCTTATCCTGCTTTGGGTGCTTCTTAACATTGCCAGATTGACAGTGAATTACATTTTTTGCATGTGAATATGTACATGGAGCCAAGTTAGTTCAATCTTCCAAAGGGGTCCTTCATGTACACCAGTTCATCACATAGCTTGCTGGAAGGGACATGTGCCACCCAACCATTGCAGTCATTCAACACTCTGGCAAAAGTCTTGCTCATGCCACATGCATACAGGATGGTAGCACGCTTGCTTTTCTTGCTCACCACTTAGCGGATGGGCGCTGAGGCACGATGTTCTTGCTCACTTGGCAGTTTTAGCGGCTGGCCATTACATTGCGTGTCATTTAGCATCAAGATCAACTCTGCTTTTTGCCTTGTATGACTTGAGCAAAGACTGAAAAGCGAGGTTACTAGTGATGAGGCGGCCAACCTTTGTGGCCCTTGTGGTGTACAGAAAGAACATCTAGGTATTTTGACATGTGTGGGTTTGCGATGAACCCTGGTGGCAAGGCCATTGGTGATTCGTTCCTTGAGAACATCAATGGATGCAGTGTACCTCTTCTCTCAAGCTCTTCGTGTGCTGTAAACTGATGCTTTCCTTACAAAGTTTAGTGCTTTTTGTGATTGCTATATGTACTCTCGCTAAAGGTCACTGTGATGTGCGCATATTTTATTGAATAAAATTTGTACATGTTTTAACTGCTGTGTTGTTCTTTCAGATCTGAACCGAGGCAGATCAAAATTTGACGCAAACATGGAGGCAGTGCTAATGGAAACATTTAGAGGTGAGACAGCAGTCTTTTTTTGACAAATTGGATGATAGGATGGCCAAGAAGTAGCACTTTTGAAACATAATGTGATGTACTTACTATGCAAGCTGCACATGGATTTTTAAGTGGCATTATTCGTCATGCCCTGTTTTACATTTATCTGGTCTTTAGTCATATTTATTTTCTTCTACTGGCATCGATGTTGTATCATTGCTTTGATATGGTGAAATTTTAAATTTGTCGTTAATTATCAATATTGAAATTTAATTATTCTGCCCATGTATGCCTCCATGGCATATTGAAATAAACAAGCCCTTTGTCATGGCAAAGAAATAACATCCTTGTTCAAGAAATAAATTTTTTTCTCAAATACCTGAAATGCTATATTACATAACATTGGACATATTAGCGCTGTTCAGTTTGCCTTGTACACCACATCCCCCCCACAAAAAAAACATGCTGGATGTTGCAACTGACGCATAGTATTTCTCAAGGTTGGCCATTGATTCCAATTTAGCAAATCAGATTGCTGTCTTCTGTTTTTGCAGGGTATGATGCTGATGCATTTGAGGTTATCACATATGATAGTGAAATTTTGGCTCTTGGTGTTTAAGTCATTGTGATGCTATGTGCTAACTGTTTTTTTCGTTGTCGCCTTAAAAAAGACAAGTCCACTTGTTGAAACGTTGGCTCCTGCTTTCATCTTGTTCTCATTTTGCTCAGTGTTCTTTTAGTTGTTTATAGTTTTGCAGTTTATTATAACATCTAATGGTGGCTGAGAGCTGCTGAATAGCTACGCATTTGTTGCTTACACAAATTAAAATCTATATGTAGCGAGCTTCCATATTAGCTTAGAGATAGTCATTTGACTCCCCAGGCAGAGGTCACAGCAGCTGCTGTGAAGGGTCTGGTTGAGTACCAGGAGCTAGTTTCACCAATTCTTACCATGGTAGTCATGTACACCACCATTGTCAGTCAATTGACTACCCTAGGAAGGGTCATGGTTGCCATTGCAAAGGGGTTCCATTGACTACCAAGAGGTACTTGCGTGGACCACTGAGGTAGTCGCATCAATTCTTGCCATGGTAGTCATGTACAACACCATTGTTTGTCAGTTGTCAAATGACTACCCTATGAAGGGTCATTGTGGCCATTGCAAAGGGGTTCCTCTGACTACCAAGAGGTACTTGCATCGACCACTAAGGTAGTCTCATCAACTCTTGCCATGGTAGTCATGTAGACCACCATTGTTTGTCAGTTGTCAAATGACTACCCTAGGAAGGGTCATTGTTGCCATTGCAAAGGGGTTCGGCTGACTACCAAGAGGTACTCGCGTGGACCACTGAGGTAGTCGCATCAACTCCTGCTTTGGGAGTAATACATACTCCTCAGTGCTCCTTGAGGGAGAGAGTCACCGGTACTGCAAGAGAGTCGCCGGTACTGTAATTCCAAGAGAGTCTATGTTACCACCCAAAAAGTGGTCATATGTGTGACGAGCAGATACACCTCAAAAAGAGTCGGTTGAGACTACCTTTTTTTTAAGAGTTGGGTCTCGCTCGTAAACATCATAACCACGGCGTTCGTCCTGTTGTCGTCTGCGACAAAAGCGCGATATGTGCCCGTGAATACCGCAGTAATAACAAATGGGGCGGGGCGAAGGCCGGGTAGGGTAATATCCTGTGGCAGGTGCACGAGGTGCCAGAGTCGCCAGGTGGTTGGGAGTAACAGGAGCAGGAGGCGTTGTCTGAACGAACGCTGGTTGCATAGCCGCAACCTGAGCATACGAGGGCGCCGGCGCAGGAGGGACACAGCCCACAGTGCAGGTCATGGAGGACAGCTCCTCTTTGATTATGTCGCGCAGGCCAGGAACCGAAGGTTGCGGCTGAAGAACGGGAGGACTGCGCAAGCCGTACACTTGGAGCTCCTCGCGTATGAGAGTCCGAATCAGGACACGCAGGTCCGTATCGGAGGAAGGAGGCGTGTCACAGGCGACAGGTTGTAAACGGATGGCCTGCAGGGCGTCCAGATGTGGCAAGTCGCGATAACATCGTTAACGGTATTTGGATTCTTGATGGCCAGTGCGTTGAACGCGACGTGGGCAATGCCCTTGAGGATATGACGAACACGATCTGACTCAGTCATGGCTGCGTCAACCCGGCGACAAAGGGCGAGGACGTCCTCGATATAAGAAGTGTATGTTTCCCCGGGAAGTTGCATGCGTGCATCAAGCTTTTTCTTGGCTACCTCAGAGCGGACGTTGGGGGCGCCGAAAATTTGCCGAAGCTGGTGTCTGAAAGCCGCCCAGTCTGGGAAGGAGCGCTCATGGTTAAGAAACCAAGTCCTGGCAACGTCAGTGAGGTAGAATGCGACGCTCCGAAGCTTGTGAGAATCATCCCACCGGTTAGACTCACTCACTCGGTCATAATTGCCCAGCCAGTCGTCAACGTCCTCACTAGGAAGGCCAGCGAACATGGTGGGATCGCGCTGCCGCGTGCTGACGGTCCATGAAGGAACGGCTGGTGGGGCAGAGACGGTGACGCTGGGGGCTCCTGGTGGATCTTCTTGGGGCATGGGGATCTGCCAGTATCCGGAGCGTAGATCAAGGCTGGTGAAATACTCCGCGCCTTGTAATGAATCTAACGCATCATCGATTCGGGGAAGTGGATATACATCTTTGCGGGTTATTTTGTTCAAGGCACGGTAGTCTACGCAAAATCGCACTGAGCCGTCTTTCTTACGCACCAAAACGACAGGTGATGACCAAGGGCTTGAGGAAGGGCGGATGATGCTTCGTTTCAGCATGTCGGCAACGTGGGTATCGATGATCTGGCGTTCGGCGGAAGAAACACGATATGGCCGCCGGCGCACGATGGAAGTTCCATCTGTGTGTATGCGATGAGCCGTTGCAGAAGTCTGTCCCAGAAGAGGAGAGTACACGTCGAAGGAGTCTTTATGCTTGGATAACAACGCCAGTAACTCTTCTGTCTGCTGTGGCGTTAGATCAGTGCTGATTGCACTAGCGAGAACAGAAGTAGGGGCTGGCTCTATAGCGGTAGGTGCCCGTGAAACAGCAGTAGTCGAGGTAAGCACACAGACAGGCTGAGTGTCCAAGACGCAAATGACAACAGCGCCTTTAGGAAGAAGGACTGGCTCAGTGGTTGTGTTGAGTACAGCCAAAGTGGCCGTACCGTTGGTGAAGCGAACAAGGCTAGGTGCCAGAGCAATCCCTTTGGATAGGCAACGAGCTGATGGTACAACTAAAACGTCACCATCGGCGATGTCAGAGTGAACTACAAGAAGTTGTTCGCGGCCAGGAGGCACCATACAATCGTCAGCAGTTCGTAAGCGAAGGCGCGGTTCGGGCACGTCGTCGGAATTGTCGGTCTCGGTCAAGTTAACGAGGCGTTGACGGCACGAAATAAAAGCGGACGCGGAAGAGAGAAAGTGGTGGAGAGTGCTCTCGATCCCTTGGTCCTCTACGCCTTCCAGTTTCCCTGGAGCTTCGTTCCGGTCGCCGCTTGCCCCGCCTTTCCACCACCATACCCCGCACCTCCACCACTTGCGAGACAGCTGTTCAACCTCAACGGTTTATTATGCAGGTCGCGCGCTGAAGCGAATGGCGCTGACCATGATGATGAGTATATACAGATGAAGAAGATGAAGGGGTAATATAATGCTCACAATATATATATTCTAAACGTGCTACATAAATGTGTTTTTCCGAGTGTGAAAGAAGCACGCGAATAGACGCAGAATTGCCGCACGACTGGCCGCTCGAGGCAATTATGCGTCTATTCGCGGGCTTCTTTCACGCTCGGAAAAACACATTTATGTAGCACGTATTGAGCAACAGAAAGCTGTATCGGGAGTTTTTCGTGTTTCTCTACAACTTTCTCATTGACACTTTGATAATTAGGACAGTACTTCTCGAGTTAGATAATCAATTACAATTCGCTAATTAAATCTCAGCAACGAAAAAATTACTGGCGACTAGTCACTCCACTGCATGCACTAGAAGCAATACTCACTAGGTTTGCTTCGCGTAACGCCGTTCCTCTCTTTTTTTAAATCGTGCTGCGTGATAGCTGGGACACCCTGTATACCGTAACTCTGCTTAGTTCACCGATGGATCGCGCACGCAGTGACCTATACCACGTTTTGTGTAATCGCGCGAATTCGGAATATTAAAGGTCGCGGTGCGTCGTGAAGTAGCGGAGAGTAAAAAACAAACAAAAAACGATTAGTGCTTCACGGCGCTCCGGCGGCGCTGCAGAGCCGATGCAGACAGCATTCAAGCTGTACTGCAAGGAATTGAGCGGGCACCAACGGTGATAATAGGCTGTCATTATCCCAAATTGGAGCCGGCTTAGCCTCGTAATAAAGCTCAGTCGTCTTACGCGACACTTGTATTTATAGCAGAGGCGCCAGCCAGCGCTGCTCTATACGCGTCGAAGGTGCTTAATCGGATGTCGCAGTTCCCGAGGGGTTTGCTCCTGAACGTGCTGCCTGACCGCGCAATAGCGAACGCCGTTAGATTGCAGAATGTATCGCATAATATGCTGTAGGGAACATATAGTTAGCGCACGATTACTTGCCACGGTGGCTCCACGGCGATGGCAATCTTCTGCTAAGCGCGTGGTCGCGGGTTTAATTACCGGGGCCACGGCGACCACATTCCAATGGGGGGGGGGGAATGCAAAAATGCTCCTGCACTTAAACTTTGGTGCACGTTAAAGGACTACAGGTGATCAAAGTGTGCCGGAGCTACGAAGGAAACAGGAGGGGGATAGTACGAATGAGCCACTGTACTGGATTTCTAGGTATAATAATTTGAAAACTAATTTTTATCTGTAATTAGGTGTTCCCTTTCCAACGGAAACGCACTGTGCCTTGTTGTTCATTGACTAATCATGGTCGTCGAACTGCAACTGAAACAGGGATACGGCTCTCAGCGCACTGACCAGCTCTGGAGTCTGATCAACATAGAAAGCAAGAGCGCTAGAGCCAGCATTGGCTAAAACCAGCATACCATGTGCAGATCCCATCACCCACGTGTTATTGAGAGAAACAAATGCGTCATTGTTCACGGGAAGCCTTCGTGGTCGCTACGTGGTGTTTGTCTGCAAGTGTACTGTGGACAGCTTCCCGATATCAATAGCGACACCCAGACCATGAGAGAGAGAGAGAGAGACGTGCCAGGGCCAGGGTTAGAGCCAGTGTCTCTTAGGTGATTATAGCAGAGCGAACTTATCTGCCAGTGCAAGCTTAGCATGCGTGCGCAGCCGTTGGCCTGCGCAAGCGCATTTTCTCGTACCTTTAACGTTTTCGTTACAATTCTGTCGCAATAGCGCAGATATTCAGGGAACCTGAGCGATCCGTCACAAAGGGTCGCCGACAGACAGCGCCAGGCACAGACGGACAACCCCAAAGCGCCGCACACAAACTTATCATAATTATTCAAATGTGTCATTCGTCTAATCTTCCATACGCAGTCGGGACGTGTCGCGAAAAGCATCCTGAGCGTGCCATTATGGCCATCGTGTCTCGCTATATGGTCGTATACGACTGCCAGAGTCGTGAACTGCGCACAGGGCGAGCCGCTAAGAGCTTCGCCGTCCGACTGTTAATGGTGGATTATATATATTTAACTGTAATGTATTTTTCAAGTAAGATTACGAAGACCCACGTTCCTGAGCGATTCACTACCATACCCTATTCCCCCCCCCCCCCCCCCCCCCCAGGACAACAAGAGGGCACTCCAATCATGCTACAACAGGCATCGACACGTAAGTTCCATCGTCAAGTAATTAACTATAATGCGCCACTGAACACCACTTACAACGCGAATTGAAGCAATATATACTTAAATAAAAAAATCTTGCTGTCGCCGCGGGGTGTGCTACTGTTTTAGATGTTTATCCCAGAAAGCCCAAACAAAACTTGGTCCCATTTATATCTGGCTATGAAGAGTACATTCGTACAAAAAGAAAACAGCAATGAAAGTTATTTGAGTTAAAACTTAATTAGTATAGTAATTATACTTAATTAGTAATTTCATTGCTGAGCTATCCATAACTGAAACTTCGCCTTCACTCAAGTGTGTTAAAATCACTACTGTACGGCTTTTTCGTCAAGTTTCCCGCAGTTAAGCAAGCCTTTTCTATGTTCCAAACTCTGTGTATCAAATATGAAACGTAGGGCTTTCTGAGGTTAAAAACATGGTCGCGTTTAGCTCGGCGAATTTTCGCTCGATTAAGGCACGAAACTGAGACATATAAAGACTTCTTAAAATCGCCTATGACAGATGCAACAATTGTAATCTTTCAGCTGGAATGCTGTAAGATGGAGACATTAATTACTTGCATCAGAAGCCGAAATGTATAACTGATTAATTAAGAACATTAACTAATTAAGTGTTAACTAATCATTTTAGGGCAGATTCTGCAATTTATGAATTGTAGCTGGTGATATCACAAGGCACATCTACTTGCAACCAATTTTCAAAACTATCAGCAGTTTTGAGATAACCGCCGTCAAACTTGCACTAAAATGGAATTATGGTCTACTGACTATTTTTTTACCAAAACGCGTTGCATCACATTGCAGGATAAAATTAACTAGGACGCCAATGCATTCCGTGGTATAGTCTGGGAACACACATCTCCAAACTGGTATGATCTTCAGAATTCGTTCCAAGTGGATACGCCTTATGAACTCACCTGCAATTCGTAAATTGCAATACGTATATCCTAAAGTAATCAGTGTTAAGCAATTAATTCGTGAATACTTTGCGAATTAATAATTATGTATTTCGATTTCTTGTGGATTTCTGCCTCTTGAATCAATCCAGCTAAAGGATCAGAATTGTGCTAAAGATTAGAATAACCTACGGCAGATGTCCTGGGAGATTTTTTAAAACTGTGTTAACTCAGTAAAACAAAAAAAAAAAATCTAGAAGCGGTCCCGGTCAACGTTTTGGCCCACGCGACTTAGGTTGAAAAGCTGTTCGGTAACCCTGAAGCTTTATAAAGGTTGCACCCTCCTCCAAAGGCATCATGATGGTGTCCCTTAGATTCAGGTTGAGCTAGACTACTCCAGCCTATACTCATTTGCCACCTCCCGACTGCAGACCTGAAATTCCCGAAATTTGGACAACCGTGCGCAACCTCGTTCCAGCAGGACGGTCGCGCAGGATTAAAAGGAAAGAAAGAAAGAAAGAAAGAAAGAAAGAAAGAAAGAAAGAAAGAAAGAAAGAAAGAAAGAAAGAAAGAAAGAAAGAAAGGAAAATACAGTTTCGCTCCAAACCAGGCGACGCATTGAAAACGATACCAAGGTTTAGCATAGCGCCGGAGCTCATCGGACGGTGTTTTAAAAACACGCGGGGGCGACACGCTGGCGCGACGAAGCTCGCGAGGCAGCTTACGCTTGCGCATCAGAAACAGCACCCTGGCAGCCCACCAGGCGTCTCACAACGCTGGCGTGATGAGGAGGAGCGCTGCCACCGGCGTAGCAGGCGCCGCACCTCAATGGTGCACGAGACATGTGACAGAAGCAAAATTGCGGCAGCCACCCGTCTCAGGACGAATGTCAACCGACGTTTTTTTTTTTTTCTGTTTTTTTCGAAGGATTTTTTCGTCATTGAAGATCGGGACTGCCACAAGTTGTCGTCAAAGAGGCTCATCGAAGAGCGGCACACACACACCTAGTGGCACGACACCCAGTGACCCAAGCTGGCGTGAAAGAAGTTCATTGAAGAGCGGTATACATACGCGCTGGCGCGTACCCGCTGATCCAAAAACGGTTGGACACACCGACGGATATAGCTACCGGAAAGTGCGTGAAATATCCTAAGAATGTGAATCGCATTAAAGCCGACAGCGTTTGTAGCTTGAAGTTCCGTTCTGCTCAGACGCATCTCAGTGTGGTATGTGCACACAGCTGCTCAGCGGGTATAGGCTACTGTTCGTGCGCACAACGCTCGTGCCAGCGGCGCAAGGCAGAACGCTGCGCTGCCGAGTCGATTGAGCAGAGCATGAAGGTGCGTCCACTTGGCTTCGTCGTTTTTGCAGGCAAACGCACCGCGCGTCGGTCGCGTTTCTGGAGACTCCCTAACGCTCGACGCACGAGCCGCGCTTGTACCGTCGATACCGGTACGTATACCCAGTATACATACCCGTCGGTGCCCGGCGGCGGCACCGACGGCGCGAGCGCTCTTTGAGTGTCCATATAATTGCTAACGCAATTGATCGCGGACTGAAAGCGTGCATGCGTCAGCATTTACTGCTCGCCAACTTCAAAGAGAGCGGCATCCAGGCCGTCCAGCCAGCACTGACCGCTCACAAAAGTCGCCACGGGAGAATGAGGCGCAGCAGTGCGGCCAGCGTGGAAAATAACGACGCCGCCTCTTAATCTGGCCGCGCCAGGCCATCTGTCATCGCACAAGGAGGCGACTGCGCATGTGAACGCCTGTGCTCGCGGAAGTTTTGGAGCGCGGAAGCCACGGGGAAGACAGACAGATAAAAAGACAGCAATCCTTTTTTTTTTTTTTTTTCAGCGATTTAGCCACACACCAGGTAATTAAGAGGCGCACAATGCAGGTCATGGCGCGAGGAAATTATTCGAGGGTGTTCCACCAGGCCAAATTGAAACGAAAGAGAGAGAAGGAAGCAAAGACAGAGAGAGAAAGAAAAGAAATGTTGAAGAAGTATTTGCATTTCGGTGCTCGCAGTTATGTAGGTACAGTTCTGTTCAGACGTTGAATTCCGTGGCTGCACAGTGTTTAGCGACCGGCTACAAAGCGAAACCGCATGGCACTTTCAAGAATTGCTCTTGCAAGCGAGTTTGTTGGTTAGCGTTTTCACTTTTGCGTTAGCGTTTCATCCAGACCTAACTGTTAAAGTGACACTAACCCTCAACATTAAATCAGTTGA
Organism: Dermacentor silvarum; assembly: GCF_013339745.2. Lineage (NCBI taxonomy): Eukaryota > Metazoa > Arthropoda > Arachnida > Ixodida > Ixodidae > Dermacentor > Dermacentor silvarum. The sequence goes on along the minus strand of NW_023606673.1, from coordinate 9,003 downwards.
GACCGCTGAAGTATCCTTTCAATACGGAATTTTTATGGAACCCAAAGTGAACATCCCGAATGGTGTCAGGGATACGATAACCATTCCCCCCTTACCAAAGAACATGCACTCCGTATAGCATAAAGGTAGAAGAGAAAGCAGAGCAATGGACATACAAAAGAAATTTGGGAATAGTAAAGACGCAGTATTTGTAGACGCTGCTAGATATAAGCACAGGCGCGGCTTTGCAGCCGTCGTAATCGATCACGAAAAGAAGTGTAAAACATGCGTTACGGCAAGCAGAGCAAAAATCGAGACTGCGGAGGACATAGCTATTGCGCTAGCAGTGTCACAGACCGAAGCGGACGTAATAGTCAGGCAGTACGAAATTTCGCTAACGGCCGAATCTCTCCGGAAGCACTACAAATCCTGATGGCAGGTAACAAAAGGCAAGGAATGTTTATTTAATATGGACACCCGCTTACACCTTGCCAGGAGACAGCGATAATAATAAGACGGCGCATGACATGGCTCGAGGGCTTACGGACCGAGTCACGTCCCATAATAGGGCCGGCACCTTAGCGTCTCTCGAGAACGAGGATGAAGAGGAGTGGGAATGGGAGGATCGTATGACCAGATTTAATGACATCACACAACAATACAAATTGCAAAGGTGCATTTTCCCACCACCTCGCCAAAAGCTCAGCAAAAAGCAGTCTGTCGAATGGCGGCAGTTACGGACCAGAGCTTATCCGAACCCGGCGATCTCACACCTCATTTACCCAGACATGTGCAAGACAGATAAATGCAAAAACTGTGGTTCTAGAGCCAATCTGGAACATATGCTATGGGAATGTCGAGGCGTAACAAACAATAATGGGGATGCAGCCTCTAGCCTCCGCGTGCGCTGGGAGACTGTGTTGCTCAACTCTGCCCTTGAAGATCAACGTTGCGCTGTCCAGCGGGCCGAGGAAGCCGCCAGGACTCAAGAACTCCTGGCCGTCACCTAGGCGGGACCACTTGCCCGTCCCACAAACTCGCAGGACCTTTCAATAAAGTTCTTTGACTGACTGACTGGAGGGGAAACAATTATTACTGGAAAATATAACCGGCTAAACTCCCCTTCCTTGTAAGTTCGCGCAGAAACATAAGTGCCTGTGTTGTAGACATGGGGTGACGTCATGAATTTCAAGCTATCTTCTCGTACGTGCACCTGCACAAGAAACGTTCTCGAAGCTTACGTTGTGCCTTTGGTTCCTCTGAAAGCCAATTTATAGTTTTTTTTTTTTTTTTTCGAATAAACGATTAACTGGATCTGAGCAGACGCTCTGAAAATCCAAGAAGTCGTAGCGGACTGCAGCGGGAACTTCAGGATGGCGTGGCAACTACAGTAACCCTTCTATGGTGCTTCTGCGTATTTCCTGGCTCCTGTTTTTACGGTAAAAGAGCGGCCGTTGCGCGCTCCATAAGCGTAATTTACTGACGCAGCTGACCTTTATATTCCTATTTAGTGTCTATTTAAAGGGGAGGGGGAGGGGTGTTGCGTAAATGGGTCACTTTGGTTTTAGCATTCTATTGCAAGAAGTACTGTATATGTTAATCTGAAATGTTGCGTGCCGAATGGGGCTTAATATTTAGCAGCTTTTTCGGCAGAGAATCCCTAATACACTTTATTTTAAATATAGTTTCAGCATAATACAATGCAGCTTTTCTCAGAAACTATTGACAGCATGACCATTTAAATTGGCAAGTTTATCCACGTACTACTGTCTTTAAACGCAACCTCGAAAATTTTGGTCTGCACGGTCATCATACAAGAAAAAAAAAAAACTTGTTACTTATAAGAGGAGATCTTCAAGGTTTTAAGTATTCTTTTTTCGCCAATATGACATAAGGAGTGTTTTAACATTTTAAGGCAAATAATTCTTTAGAAAGGATACATAAAAGATTGAAAAAGTGCGAAAATGTCATTGTGAGAAAAAGAGACTTATGTTTCCACGCTTACCACAAGCTTTAAAAACGCTACAACACAGTGCACACAATTTACTGATTTATTTACATCATCGCCAAAGCCTTTCATGAGGTTTCTTTTCCTTCTTCGTCATTCATTGCTTCCTGTGGAGCTGCAGAACCCTACTTTGCCAACCATCTCCCTAGCAAGGCTGCAGACGAGAGAGGTCTCACAGAATACACGTGGTTTGAGGCCAAGTGCACTCAGAACTGCATCTCGTGCTGACTTTTGATCAATGTCCACTTTGTATGCGCTTTCGGCATGTTGGGGCACAACAACGTAGAGAAATACGCGGGTCAAATTGCGCTAACGCCAACGAAACAGTCACGGGGACGCAATACACCATACTACAGCCCAATCACCATAAAAAAAAAAATTGTTTTGAAAGCTAAAAACACGTTATAAACTGAATGTATGTTGAACAAGAAGTCGCACTATTCAATAAAACATGCAAATACAGCGGCGAAAACAGCTAAGACGACATGCAAACACAAACAGCCTACCAGTGAGCACGGCTTTGGCGTCATCCTTAAATGGCTTGAAGTGGTCGCCCACACTCGCCATTGTACTGCCAAGTTCCTCAGGCTGTGCATAGTTGTTTTATGCTAAAATCTAAAAACACACTTTTGGGTCGGTTTACCCCAACATCTGCTTAAAGCACGTGGACGGCTGCCTTGCGGTCACCGAGAGAACGAAATGATAAAAGGGTGCCTCGGCGCTCACTCGTCCAGCGTGAAGAAGGCGATGCGCTTGCGCAGGCCATCAGGCCTTCTGTCGCTCCAGCGCCGCCCGGCCCAGGAAGTCCACGTCCGACTTGAGCTTGCACGTGAAGGCCAGGCCAGCCTCCAGCGGCGTGTCCTCCATGCGCAGGTCGGCGTGCCAGTGCTTGTAGCCTGCGAAGAAAACAGAACGCTAGGCTACGTTTACTGTGTATACCGGATTGTGTGAGCCACCAGCGAGAACGAGGGGAACCGAGGGAAGTAAAAAAAAATTTTTAGTAACGACCATACGAAACTCAGGGCTACATTAAAAAACACAATAAACCCTCGTTGTAACAAAATCATCGGGACAGGACATGAAATTCGTTATAAGCATTATTTCGTTAAGAACAGAAAAGGTCTAAGATAGGTCTCAGTAACGCGGCAAGTGCACTCCAACAATCCGGAGGCTCGTATACCGTACTATCGTAGACTAATGGAACGCGAAGACATTAGGGAACCAGAATGCATTATTTCATTTCCGCTTTCAAGGCTTCGCATGATGTCGGCATGCCTGACGGCGGCTTGTACGCATACACTAAGACGTGCGCCATCATTGGCGACAAAATAACAGTGGTACGAAATCACACTCTCGTTATTATTCGTTAGAGGTGTTTTTTATTGGCATTTTTTCGTATCGAATGGTTTGTCATACGGCGTATTACTGTTAAATGCGCGCAGTCCTTTCGCGTGATGAAGCTGCGTAAGTGGCCTGTGGAAGTTATTTTCCGCAATTAACTGTTCGTAGTCTGTGGGTTGCACGATCTGTCCGCATCCCGGCACCTCTAAGCACTTTTTCTGTTATGGCCTTTGTCCGCACAGCTACTTTACAATTTCCTGTTCGCATTTTATTTGCCCACAATAACACATTGACACAAAGCTGCGCTCGATAGATGCGACGTTATAGCAGCGAGATTCTGATAACGAACGTCAGCAACTGCCTCCTCTGTCGGTGATAAACGCGTGGTTCAGGCACGATCCCAAGGATTCGCCGCCACTGGTGAGGTGGACTTCGCAGCGTGTCCATGGTTGGCACGAAGAAAAATAAGAAAAGCACCGAGTTTCCTCGTGCGAATTTTCCGCTTCGCACTTCGTACTAAGCGGAGTGTGAGGCCACTCCCCATCGAATAATCCGGTATAAAATACATGCACTGCAGCCGGGACCTCGTAGAACTTCAAATGAAGCGATATAGTTATATTGAGAGTTTACTGTACATGTACACAGACACACAAGAAAGTGGACGGAGGGACAGACGTAGTTAAATCAGTACATCACAGCAACGCGTAATGCGGATGCCCTGGTGCTGGCTCCAGTCGGTGGCAGTCTTTTCCATTTCCTGTTTGCTTTATTCGATCGTACGTTGGCTTCGCACTCGTGGGCTGCGCAAACAACTGACAACAAGCTAACCCTGCACTACCCCGCGTATATTACAGGTTGCGCCACACTCCCAGCTCGCGACATGCTGCTCGCGACAAAAAAGACGTGGCAGTCCACGAAGAGGGCTACAACGTGGACGACTAAGGTGTGACCAGGAGAGCCCATGCGCATTCACCGCGCCGAACAGGCGGCGCTATTATACGGCAGCGATGGGGGAAAAAATGTACTGAAGAGCCACCGTTGGCTCCGTGGTTTCATTTTCCTCCGCACAAACGGAATTTCACAGATCCGTAGGCAGTGGTGTCGATTCATTGTTCACACGAACACACGCTGGACTCATCAGAGTTTGTATCGGTCTACGTCCACACTACTTCTGTTTTCGCAAAGTCTTGCTGGAACACAGCAAGAAACATTACATTCCTTCTTTGAAGCGCTTTACACAAATTCGAAAAAAGGTTATCCACCTGAAAAAGGTTTTTTTTTTTTTAATGCGATTAGCATTCTTTACCTACTTCCTGCAGGCACTTCGAGTTTATCTGTCTTAATCTAGCCCAAGTCGTCTACTAGCTTGGGCCAATAGGTATGTGCTCGTGGTCGTGATGCCGTCGTGGTCGTTCTATATATCGTCGTTATTCCACCTTCGTCATCCGATTTTTGTCACGCGCCGTCGCCGTCACGCCATCGTCGGCATAAAGTCGTCGCCACGCTGTCGAAGTTATACCATCGTGATCATTTCAGAATCATCACGCCTCCTTCACCGTCATACCACATACGTCGTTTTATCGACGTCATTCTTTTTTTCGTCATTTCATCGTCGTCCATGCCGTCATTGTCATGGCCGGTCCTGGCGAGCGAGTTTCATAGCAAAGAGAGTCAATCCCGGAGACACTATCTGTATCATATAGCTCGAAGAAATGGAAATCTCCCAATGACTACTACATGTTCTAAATAAAGGTGTCTTCAGCAATACAATGTGTCGCTACATTGTTTGAATTCTAATCGCATTAATGTCGACAGACATCGCCAGAGACAGCCAGATTTTTTTTTCGTTCTCTCTTTCTCCCTTTTCCCAGTCGAATAACAGGGCCTGAATCACGCAGGCATATAGGTTGACTAATCCCGACTCGCTGGGCAAAGTAAACGGGTCATGTTGGCTAAACGCGGCCTGCGAATAGCAAATGCACGCAGTCTTCGCGCGTTCTGTCGTCTCGTCTCGAAGCTGATTGTCTTAGCTTCCGGCCTCTCATAAAGGCGAGTCCGTGTAAACGCATTCGAATCGGGCAGTGAGAGCCCGAATTATTACCCAAGCCACTCCCGTGAAGTACATGTATACGAATCACAAGCGTGTAACTTTGACACTTGCACAAAAGGACGCAGAGAAAAACTCCGATGACAAAGTCGTATTTACATTCACGGCAATAAAACAAAAAAAAGGCAGCAGTACCCCAAGTGCTCTACTGTCGAGACCGCGTCAGTTCGGATCATTCATATAGCACCGGAATCGGACTGAAGAGAACCGAGACCTCGAGCGCGTTTTTCAGCACGCGGGGTGCCTATAATTGTCGCCATGCGCGAACGCCGCTAATAACTCTCCGCGACGTCGGTGCACGGGGGGGGGGGGGGGGGGGGGGGGGGGATTCACGCTGTAAGAGCGCGCGACCGTGGTCTCTGGCCGCGGTCGGCGAAGCCCATCAACGACGAGCGACAAAGCGGTCTCGACAGAATACAGCTACAGCGCGACGGCCGTCACACTCTCATCCTCGCGCACAAATTTACGAACGCGAGGGGACACAACAAACGAGAGAAGCGCGACCCGAAAGAGTGGCTCCCTCACTTCTCACATATTTCACTCGCCGTAAGAACGCAGTCCCGCCGCGCTTTTTCCCATGGGGAAAAGTGCAGGAGGGAGAGAACCGCGAAATCCTGCCTCGGAGCTCAGCCCGAGGCAGGATGCCCCACAGTACGCTGCCGACGGGAGCTAAAGAGGGAGAAGCGCTTCTCCCGAGGGGCCCCTTTTTCCTCGCGACTCCCCTTTCCTGGGCGCCGAGGAAGCGGTGCCTCGCGAGAAAGCGGGGCGCCGCGCCCTTCGGAGCAATTTCCCCTCCCATCCTCCCTCCACGAGGAGGAGGACAGCCACTGGGTCACAGCCTTCCCACCGGCGCCCTTTACGCCGGAGCCGCCGACATAAACACGGAATCCCCAATGACGATGGAGCGCAGGGATGCGGTGCACTCTCACCGCCTGCCTGTTCCACATTACTGCACAATGAAGGCAATATATGCAGCAGGCCGAATGCAATTTCGTTCTCACCGGCCAGCGTCGACCTTGGGGCCAAACGAAACGGCACACAGTGGTATACGCATGACAAGTGTTTCGCTACCGCCGCTGGGGGATTCGCTGGGCACATCGTCGGTTCGTTACGTGTCGTCCGCTAGCTCATTGTCATCGTGAGCCCTGTCACAACGCGACGAGGTATAGCTGTTGCTGCAACACTGTCTTCCGAACAATGTTTATGGTTTGCCAACGTTTCTTTCTTTTTATTTATTTATTTCTTTACATGTTTATTTATATATTATCATTATTTATTTATTATTTATTTATTATTTCTTTCTTGCACTGAACAGTGTGTCGCTGCTTCCGCTAAGTAAACTGGTCGTACGCTTCGTATACAAGCGCACAGCCAAAAGCATAACAGCCGCGAGAAGTCACCGCGGTACGCTTACTTGCCGCTGCGTGACGTGCCAAGTTCGAACGCGGCCGAATGAGCACTGCGGACAGTGGCGCACCGACGGTGGGGGGGGGTTCTAACCTCCACTGAAGCCGAGTTAGCCCCCCCCCCCCCTCCCCCCCACGTGGCAGAGATCCTGGATGTGCTACTGACTGCGGCTGGGCACTGGCTACTCAGGCTCCTCTGCACCTCGCATCACGATTGTGCCATTTGCACGAGAAGCTTCATCTGTAAGAAAATATTAATCGCTCTGTGAATATCATTAAATATTAATTACTGCTCCAGAAGTCGGAGAAGTCTTCTCAAGGAATCGCCTAACAATTCGTAGGTATAGCTTTATGACCGCCTCGCGATCGATCGATGGGCACATCGAGTGCACACTTAGATTCTCAATTTAGTAACGCAGATGTATGCCGATGTCAGAACTAGGTGGCGGGGATCGCTGTTACTGGCCTTAGCCTGGAAGCAATAATAAACAATAACAAATAGATAACTAAATAAAGAGACAGTAAGATATGCACTTGCTCCAGTTCAAGCACAAATTTCGGCAAACCTCTGTTCTGACTGCACTTACCATATCTCGCGGGCACACCTCACGAACTCGTTTTCGAAACAGACAATGCTACGAGCTGTGCCGCGATGTTACCACAATGGAACCAATTAAGGTATAGCCCAAAGCGACAGGACGCAAGCGACAGAAGCTGACAACACTGACAGAGTGTCAAATCCTGCTTCCGTTGTTCCGTGCCGCTTCGTTTTAGCTTGCAATGGCGGTTCCAAGTGACTCGATCGTCCAATCCAGCCAGCCCACACGGCGATGCATCGACTTTGGCGAAACCCCGATTCTCGATTATCTATACGAGTCCCACACATAACGAGCGTGAGCGCGTCGATCCGAGTGCGGGGTGCTACATAAACGCTGCTGCTGCAGCGGCTGGCTGCAGCGTCCATCTCGCTCGCGAGCGCGAGCCGCGTAGTTGATCGTAATTGGTAACGCGGCGTCCTCTGGGCAAGCTTCGCAGCGCTTCATCGCAGAGAATACCGGACCTGCTGCGCGCTCGCATTCTCAAGACCTTGACTGCCTGCCTGCCTGCGCCGGCGTTTATCCATGCGCCCGCTCTTGCCGCAGGGGATGTGCGACGAGGAGGAGGAGGAGGAAGGACTCGTCGGCATCCGAGTATGCAAGGCGCGCACTGCCGAGCGCTCCTAGACAAGCTGGCGCCAAGACTCGGCGGGAGAGGAGGCCGACCTCTCAAGAGTTTTCTCCCGAGGCGTCCCGCGAGAGCCTTGCGCGTATTAAATCAGCGCGGCGCTTCGCGGACGTGTTCTTTTTTTTTTTTTTTTGCTATCGCGCCTCCGAATGGGATGTAGCGCGTTCCGGAGACATTAATACCCGTGCAGCTGCGCGGTAAAGGTGTTAAATAAGGAAAGAAATGGATTCAACCTCCGTGAAATCACATCCGGGTCGCGTACCTCGCCTTGCGCGAAAAAAAAAAAAAAAAAAAAAAAAGCGCTTGCCCGTTAGCCCAAGCATGCAATATACAGCTGCGGTCGTGACAAACGGAAAGCATCAATCGCGTACATGATTTCTTTAATCGAGAGTCAAGTGCACGCACCGTTGCACAAAGCACCCGTTTTACAATTTGTTGCAGCCTTGGTGTTTACCGTTTACCTCACTATACGGTTGCTGCCCTGACGAAGACGACAAGCCCGCTTCTCGAAACGTTGGCTTCAGCGGCATTCCTTGTTCAACATACTGTTAATTACTGCAAGCTTCCATCTTCCTGTGAACTTCTCTCTTGTTTGCTGCTCCGTTACACACACACACACACACACACACACACACACACACACACACACACACACACACACACACACACACACACACACACACACACACACACACACACACACACACACACACACACACGTATATATATACTCCCAACTATCACGCACCAAGATTAACAATCTGCAAATGCCACGTAGCTGGACAGAACCGAGTATAGTGTTGTCTGCCATCGCTTGGCGATACTCAGATTATTATTTGCGTTCCGCCGAATTACATAATAAGTCTTAATTAATTATTCAACTTCTCAAATCCTATAACTACATGAAAAGTGCCAATTAGAAAATTGTAGAGCAACAT
>NW_023606672.1:0-60001 GCF_013339745.2 Dermacentor silvarum | reverse complement strand
CATCTTCTTCGCAACGATCGTGGACTTCGCAAGGGACAAGAGCTTTTCGCTCAAGCAGTCAGCAGGCGTCATGGTGTATTTCGGCTTCACGGAGACCGTCGGCAGATTGTGCTTACCTCTCGCGGCTGACAGAGGCATGATTCGGCACAGCACGCTTATGGCGGTCAGTTTCGCCGCCATGGCTGCTTCGATGATTCTGCTGGAACGAGGCGCTACGTTGTGGACCCTTACTGTGGGAGCTTCGCTGTTTGCTGCCTTCTTCGGAGCGGCTGTCACCGTAGAGGGCGTCGTGATCGCGAACTACTTGGGAGTGGACTGCATGTCCTTCGTGTTCGGCTTCACAGGAGCCATCAGCGTGCCCTTCTTTTTCGCAAACCCATTTGTTCTGGGTGAGTGCTTTACGCACCGGTGGGTAACCGTTGGGTAACAGAAACATTAATGAGAAGCGCAACTTCCTAAAGGACATAACTGCACAAATACTGATTGCATATAGCATTTTAGCGCTTTGGTAGAATTTTCTCGAGCATTTAGCGTCGTTACATGGCTAGATGGAGCGATAGGTTAGTGTTAGTATAAATCAATGTAGTTATTCGTGCATCTCTTTTTTTGTTTTGTTTTGCTTGGTAAAACGCATAGCAATACTTGGTATTAGTGATGCCAGTATCCCGGCCACGGTGGCCGCATTTCGATGAGGGCAAAATGCGAAAACACCCGTGCACTTAGATTTAGGTGCACGTTAAAGAACCCCAGGAGGTCCAAATTTCCGGAGTCCCCCACTACTGCTTGCCTCATAATCAGATCGTGGTTTTGGTGCGTAAAACCCCATAATTTAATTTTTATTAGTGATGCCAAAATATTCAGAACACAGATAAACACGTATGGACGCTCCTAGGCATGGTGATATTTCTAACAATACTTGAATCTGTGAAGAGCAATATCTGAGGATGGCTAGCTCATAATGGCGTTCAGTGATTTGTGAGGCGGCAGAGCGAGAATTCGGTGAGGTCTCCTACATTTGCACTGATTCTATCGAAAGACGACAACGGGGCATCCTTCGTAAAAACACACACAAAAAAAGACGCAGATCGAGCATACATTTAGGCAGTGAAGCAGCCTATACCCAGAGAACGCATCGGTGTCATCAAGCTGTCCGATGCGTCTGTCAACCGCAACGTGCTATACATTCGAACAATTGTCACCGTTACAGTCTCCTTATAGTGCGACAGACCATCCCAATGTTCTTGAAAAACCAGCGAAACAACGTATGGGGATATCAAGCAGAACATATAAGAGATTCACCACTACCGCTCAAAAAGTTTGTGTAATTATGACTGATCCTGCGCGTTTGATTTATTATTTATATTGAATTTATGGTCAAGATGAGCTTTCACCACATCGTTTACGAAAATATAGTGTAAGAAATGCGCCCCTATTCCACTGAATACTTAAAGTCAATCAATATGCGTGTCTCTATTTCACAACACAGCTAACAGCGAAAAAAAGGCTTAAAATACAAGTAGACGATAATAAAGATAGCTGAACACCACCGCAGGTTCTATCCCTTTGGGGAACAAACAAGCCCAATCACCCACCCTCGAGTACTTGCACTTCTTATTTATTTATTTATTTATTTATTTATTATTTATTATTTATTTATTTATTTATTTATTTATTTATTTATTTAGAATACATCACAGGGCTTCGAAAGAAGCATTGAGTGAGGGGGCACCGATCAATAAACAGGTAAGCAGACAACAATTAAACAAAGCAAAGCACAGGAGTGTCGTCAATGTGTTATACAGACCTATTCAGTACGCAATACAAGAGTGGAATGCTTAGAAAACATTAAAATGTCTGCTTAGTTGTTCACCAAAATGGTTACAGTCAGTGATCGCAACGATGGCTTCGGGAAGATCATTCCAAAGTGCAATGGCGCGTGGTAGAGCAGACGAATTAAAAGCTTGAGTCTTTCCGAAAATACGTTTGATGCTCAGGTTATTATGTAGACGTCGCAATGTGCGCGTGGGAGGTTGAATTGGGAAGCGACGGTTATAAACGTATTGATGCAGTAGACATAAAAGTGAGACGGAGCGACGTGTATCCAACGGCTGGAGGTCAAGTTCTTGTTTAATTTTAGTAACACGGAAGTGGTGATTGTAGTTAGATGATATAAATCGGGCGGCGCTATTTTGGATATATGTTAGTGCTGATGGCATTAATGTAAATTAAAAATAGTAAGGCACCCAGGACGTTACCCTGCGGTACAGCAGATATTACGTCACAGAGGGAAGAACAGAAGCCATTTGTCACTGGAATTGAAGGCGGCAAGATAAAAAATTTCTAATCCACGACAAAGTTAAACTGTAAATTCCAAGTGCTGATAATTTTGCAATAAGACGACAATGTGTTACACGGTCAAATGCTTTAGAGTAGTCTAGAAAAATGCTGTCAGTTTGAAGGTTATCGTCCATGTTAGAATGGAGGTCCGTGGTTAATTCAAGTATGTGTGTTTTGCATGATAAAGTTTTCCGAAATCCATGCTGATTACTGAAAAAAAAATTATTGGACTCAAGGTGGTTGTAAAGGTGTGATGAAATAATGCGTTCGAGAAGTTTGCCGCAGATACGCGTTAATGAAATGGGACGGTAGTTTTCGGCTGCCTGTCTAATTCAATTTTAAAATACGGGAATAACCTTAGCAATGCAGTACTATCCGCGGTGAAACACATCGAGAGAATAAAACTCCAAAGGACAGTAATATTTACCGACTCTTTAAGCGTCGTTAAAGCTTTGATGTTGCCCCAGAAACGCAAAAACACTATAATTACCAACCTCTATTTACTGGTCTGCTCTGTTTATGCATCCAAACAACTCATAGTATGCTGGGTGGCTGGGCATAGAGGCATCGAGGGTAATGTTCTTGCCGACAATATTGCCACGTCTATAACAGCGAAAGGTGGCACCTCTTCCTTAGATATTCGCGCCACAGATTTCAAACCTTATTTCCGGAAGGAACTGAAGAGATATTGGCAAAGCATGTAGGACCGCGAAACACTCAATAAACTCCACATAATTAAGCCCTTCCTAGGACATTGGCAGCCTATAACAAAAATACGACAAACCGAGGTTATTTTTTGTCGTCTTAGAATCGGCCACACTTTCGGTACACACTCATACTTGTTGATCGGTGATGAGGCACCTGTCCGCGGTAAATGTGGCGCTACGTTGTTAATGTGTTAATCGAATGTCGTCAACTAGAGACTCACAGGCAAAAACACTTTTATTTACTACGCCGTGAAGAAAGTCCATTACATCCAGCAATGTTCCTAGACAACGAACCCCTCTTTGACGTTAAATCAACCTTGGCGTTTTTAAAGGATGCAGGTGTACTGAATGCTATACATCCAAGTGATCCGTAGCACGGCCTCTTATCAGAGGCTGCTGCTGCGGAAATAGTATTAGGAGCACGTGCCTTCAGGTTCTTACGCTCAAGGACCCGGGTAAGGCAACAGTGCTAGTTCCATACTTTTACATTTTTATCTTCTATTCGCTTCGCCTCGTATATATTTTATGGTCATAGCATACGTCACTTTTTACACTTATAGCACATATATATTTGACGCACTCACAATTTGAATGATTTTGGGCCCCTCTACAGCCATGATGCATTTTAGACTTCATTAACCATTGTTAACTCATAGTATCACGTGTATGGCGCTCTTTCGCTCGAACTGGCCCTTGCGCCATTAAAACCAAATCATCATCATCATCATCATCATCATCGGCTGCCTGCCTATTTCCATTTTCAAAAATGGGAACAACCTTAGCAATTTTCCAGTCGGCTGGTAACTGTCCTGATGTTATTGACTCCTTAAATAGGTGGAATAATATTTGACCTGAAATCAAAGAGGTATTTTTCAGTACTTTATAATTTATGTTATCAATGCCACTAGATGTAGATATTTTAGGGTTAGAAGTAAGACACATTATGCCTTCCAGTCAGAGTTCAATTAGCTCCATGAAACGAAAGTCTGTTTCGTGAACAGATGACATACTGGAATGATGTTCTCGACTGAAAACAGATGAAAAGAAACCATTGAGCTCAGATGCACAAACTTGTTCCGAAAGCCGTGTTAGGTCATCTCGGTGTAAGGAAACTTCGCTGCACGCGCCATTGGGAGCGATCGTTCTCCAGCATTTTTTAGGGTTTGACTTCAGGAGAGAAGGCAAATCATGGGAGTAATATTTATTTCTAGCTTTCTGTATAGCTTTACAATATGTTTTTAAATACTCTTTGTAATTTGTCCAAAAGGAGAGTTCGGAGACGTTTTGCATTCTCTTAAAGAAGTTTCTTCTTATTTCTTAATTGTATAAGTTTTTTATTAAACCATGGGTTAGCTTTATCATTAGTAATTGTAATTAATGGAACATACTTGTCCACAAGATCGGAGATTTTGTCTTGAAAAATAATCCCGTTGTCATTTACAGAGCGGCACGAAAATAAGGGAAAAAAATGTTGATTAAGAAACGCCTCGAACTCGCCATTTTGTTGGTTAAAGTTAGCCCTGTCATACTCATGAATGTTTTTAACTGTAACTTCTGAAAAAATAAGCGGGATGTTAAGTTGCAGCTGTAGCATATCACGATCACTAAAGCCATCGACATGTGAAATCGGCCATATGGTATCCGGATCATTAGTTAATAGGAGAGCGAGGACGTTGGAACCACGAGTTGGTTGGTTAACGACTTCAAACACATTGTAATCCAAAGTTAGGTTGTTGAAATCTTTCATGGCATGACGAGAGGATGACAAGAGGTGCCAGTTAATATGCGGAAGGTAAAATCAGAGAAAATATAAATATTATTGGCATGACAGTGTTTAGTAGCATGAGACATATTTCCCTAAGCTGTTCGACAAACGAAGGCCCAGAATCAGGCGGACGATAGCATGTCCCGAATAATATTTGAGTGGAAGGTGGTTAACACGCTACCCAAACAATTTCAAGTGCTGAGTTAGTGTCTAGAACTGAAGAGACAATCTTCTTGTTAAAATCAAGACGCCGCCACCACGTTTTCCCGTTCGATCGCACTGGTATATGTTATATTGTTTGCAGTCTTCGAAAACTTCTTTGTTAAGTATTTGGGGATTCAGCCATGTTTCTGTTAGTACAAGAATGTCAGAGCGACTATCCTCTAGAAAAAAGCGCAGTGGATCGCGTTTAGGAAGAAGACTGCGTATGTTAGTAAACGATAAATGAAGCGGATATGAGAACACCGAGGAATGAGGCTTGTTCGCGTGTAAGCGTTTTCTGTTCTGTAGCTATCTGGTGCTTGTCACGACTGTGTCCTGATGCCTTACAGTACGTATAAATTTTATTGTCCATGCGAAGCTTATGGACAGATAACAATTGAAAGGTTTGTTCTGTGTCTTTGCGAATATCATCAACTTCTTCATGTGTCACGTGTCGATGGCGAACATCTTCACGAACTGAGACTTGCGATCTTTTAGGTTTGTACGCGGACGCCAAAATAGCCTGTTTATCTTTAAAAAGTTTTAATCTTGCAATGATGGGTCTTTGCTTGCCTGCAGCAAATTTGCCAATTCTGTGAAGCCGCTCGAATTGGGTGCTGGGTGGGTTTATACCTAGTCTTTCAGGACAGAAATTCACAATTTCTTGCTCAGTGGTGGCCCAGTCTTCCGTGTGATCATCTTCAATACCGTAGAACAGCAAGTTATTTCGTCACAGCCTATTTTCAGTGCCTTCGCAACTAGCATTCATAATGTTTAGTTGATCAGCTATGTTACGCATCGGCAAATTAGCTGCGCTGCATGTGCTCAGCGGTACGGAGCGAAGTGAGGGCAGCTTCAAGGCTAACACTATCATTCAGTAGTTTGATTTCATTATCAGTTGCTTCCTGCTTAGGCCTGAGGGCCCCTCAATTCGCCCAATATCCCCAGTTTCAATTTTACCTCAAGAACAGTTGCAAGGCTTACCCTTCCAGCCTCAAGCTCAGGACCTGGGGTCGACTCGACATCACCCGCAACCAGCAATAATAGTTTGACTACGACACAGTTCAAATGCGAAACAAATGTTCTACCTTCGCTTAACGCAACCGCATAATTCATGTGGGCACGACACCGCAAAGAAACACCTATCGTAACTCTTATTACAAGCAGCATGAGGCAAGTAACTAACCTGCAATAACATACGACGTAAGTGCGTCATACTGGTATCGGTGCCGTGCCCAAGGTCCGCAGCCGTCGACGGGCGCTTATATGCCGCCCAGTGCGAGCAGGTATCAGTCACTGGTGACTGTCGTTCGCAGGGCGGGATGAGGGCCAGTTTTTTTTTTTTTTTTCGTGAAGGGGCACATACGACGTAACATACGACGTAAGTGCGTCATACTGGTATCGCTGCCGTGCCCCTTCGCGAAATAAAACTGGCCCTCATCCCGCCCAGCGAACGTGATTGTCCAGCGAAGCTGTATCAAACACCGCACATGCTCGATCATTGTATAACCGCTGTTCTTCTGGTGTCTTTAATCTCCGTCGTCTACCCATGACACTCTTAGAATGAACTGAATGAGTCGCTAGACGGGTCTCCCTTTTATATATGAAAGCACGGAGTATATATATATATATATATATATATATATATATATATGCTGTATGGCTGATTGAAAAGACAGATATGCCGTTTGCCTGCAATTGTTAACCTGGAATTTTGTGTTTACGCCACGAAATTTCGAAATAATACGAGAACGCAACGAGTTCAAGCGACTTCAATCTAACAAGCCCACAAACTATGTTTTGCCGCCCCTGTTCAGCCGGGTAATTATTAGTCATTGCTGTTTCCTTTAACATGATATGCCTTCTGTGAGCTCTACGTGCTTTTTCAGCTCTTTGGTGGTTTAGGACAAAGTAAAACAATGTTACAGAGGCACATAGAAGGGAGTCCCTCTTGTGGTTCGTCACCTTGTTTAGAGATATTCAATTTTCTATGCTCTGATTGGGCAAAGCATCTGAGCTACATAGTTTTGTCGTATGCGTTATACACCAATAAGATTGCTCCAAGACTTTTGCGCCTTCTTTTCCCCAGGTTTCTTCCGAGACCACGTTGGTTCGTATCACCACCTGTACAAGATACTTGCGGCGTCTTATCTTTTTATCGGGCTGACGTGGATACCTGTTCTATGGCGTGACCGCCACAGCTACTCTACGTGCAGTGGCATTTATCCCGAAGCACGGAAACAAGTTAAGCACTGCCACAAATTAAAACGACACTCTGATCAATGGACGAATTGTCCAGATGCATGCGAGAGTGACACAACCGTGTGAGCGCAAAAAGTGTACGAGTGTTTTTATTGCGATAGCAATTATATCGACACTTCAACCGGATTTCTGCCGTCGGCGCCGCCGTCACCGTCGTCGTCGCCGTCGCCGTGAGGTTCCGTACAGATTCCAAGGGCGAGAAAATCGTCGCCGCGCGCCGTATGCGCGAGCGAAATCGCGCGGGGGACGCGCGCTATCACGGAGGGCGAACTCCCCCGCGCGCTATCACGGAGAGCGAACGCACGGTGGAAAGCAAACGCGACCGTCGCGCGAAAGGCCGTGGGGGCATGGGAGGGAGGTAGGCGGGAGCGACGCTGTGCTCCGGCATCAAAGGCGTATCTTGCAACCGGGGCGTAAGGGGAACTTGCCACTCAATCTCCCACGCGAAAGCAAGAAAGCGGGAAGGCAGTGTGGGAAGGAGGGGGGGCAGGGGGGCAGCTTCTCCTCTGCCAAAAACTTCTCCTCTGCACTTTTCCCAGCGTTGGCGGTCGCCCGCACCTGTCTCTTATCTCTACACGGCTCTGATCCTTTGTATGCGCCGTGCATTCGCCGCTCAGCTTCCGTTGAAGCGATAGACCGCGCGAGCCTTCGTCCGCTGCGGCGGCTGCGCTTGCTGCCAGCGTTTTGACAGTCGTTGTCTGCGGTCATTCAGTGTGATCTATTCATGTTTGCTTGTGCGCGCTGACACCACGATTGTTAATTCAGTTAGTAAGCGAATGTGTCCAAGTTTATGCAGCCGATAAAACCACTATCCCTACTCCGAATAGCTCTCTACTAATTTGCTATCGCAATCGAGGCTTCGCCTTTCCGGTGAAACTGCGACATTTTTTTTCTCAGTTCACTAACGGTGATGTGCACTCCCGGTATTGTTTAGTCGTCGAATAAACTTGTGGGATTTTTATGCGCATTATAGACTTCCCGATTTGTTGATTGTTGTGCCCATTAGTGTTTTTTTAAATGCGTTGTATGCAGTGTCATTTTCTGTTATTGCGAGAACATTAAATCATTATATTTCGGTTGCAGTATAATTTTCAGTCACCGCGATTTATATATATATATATATATATATATATATATATAAACCAAACGCCTTTTTCAGGCGTTTTGAGGCTATCTATCTATATATCTATCCATCTATCTATCCATCTTCTCACGCCGACTCAGAGGCTTAAGTTGCCTACCAGCTTCAGCCACTAGGTTTGCTCGTGGTCCTGATGCCGAAAAGGTAATGAAGGGGTGGACATTCGCCAAAGACTGAAACCAGGATATCCTCTGTCTCCACTGTTGTTCGCGCTTTATGTTACGGGTACAAGAAGACCAACGGAAAAACAGCGAATTATGGTTTGATTTATGCTACATACGTATTGGACAAATGGTGCAACAGTGCAACGCATGCATCAGTCCCTGGACTGATGTATGCGGATGACACGGTGATACTAGCGGACACTACAGGATATTTACATACACTTGCGAATATCTCTCGCAACGCATCGAGAAATCTAGGCTTTAACTGTAGTACAGAGAAATCGAGAATTCTGATCTTAAATGAAGAGATGAGTAATTACGTGGTGTCAATTCAACACCAAATCATACCCATAGTGACACAATATAGGTACCTTGGCGTATACATAAATGAGAGAAAGACTTACTCAGGCACCCAGCAAGATAATCTGAAAATAAAAGGGAAGCGGAATGTGGGGCCACAATACATGTGAGCTGGTGCGTGGAATCTAGGAAAAGACTAGTGGTGCCAGCGCTGAGGTTCGCAAACGTCAATCTACGCTTAAAATCGGATCTTGGAGGGATTGGAAGTTAAGTCGACGTTTGGAGCCCACAGAAAAACAACAAATGAGGCAGTGATGGGTGACATGGGTTGGACCTCTTTTGAAGTGAGAGAAGCACAGAGCAAAATTAGTTTGAATAGAGAGAGAGAGAGAAAGACGTTTATTAAATTGAAAAATGTACCTGCATTAAAAGGCAACCCCAGTGGTTTTTCCGGTAAAGTGCCTAGATTAAGTTAATGGTTTCGCTTCTGATAAGGTAGATGAGCAAGCGGTCATATATAGCTTTGCCGTGTTGTAGGGTCCCTCTTGTAGAGCACTGCGTGGGCTCGGGCTTACCCGAAAGCCCGGGCCTGGCCGGGTAGGGCAGTTTTTTCGCGGGCTCGGGCGGGGCTCGGTATTTTGACGCGGGTCCGGGGCGGCCTCGGACTTTCTGGTGGTGCATGTAACGTGCAGCGAATTATCCTCGCGCATCTCGACTCTGAAAAACCTGTTGCCCTGGCGCAGCTGAAAGCTAGCAGTGCTACTCGTGTGTACTTCCCTTTTCTTCTTCCGTCGTATTTTGCGCTGTTTTAACAGAATGTAAAAGTTCAGAAAGACCGAAGTCGCCTCAAACCAAAGGATGCCATTGTATTCCTTATCTAAATCAATGTAATTAAGGCTTTCGGCGCGGTGCAAGCGCGTTCGCGCCTTGCTGATTATTCAAAGGCGATTTAGTAAAACGATGACTGTTAAGATAATTCGTCACGCGGCTGAAAGTGGCACTGCGTCTATCCATGATCGCACGCATGTTCTCAACCGGCCGCCTAGCAGCAGCGCATTACGCTGCACCATGGAGGAACCGCGAAGCATTCTTCTCTATTTACTCCATCCATGCGCTGCGCACACGACCGGTCGTGGTTGCGCTTCGGCTATAGTGTACTAGATACGGTTGAGTAGGACGAGCGGCTGGGGAGGCCCATGCTTCGCAGTCAGGCGCCCGACGTGTAAAAATACTGTGGCGGCGCTGCAATAGAAGTGGATTGGGCCGCATCAAGGTCGCGCCGTTGGAAACTGCTGGCGATACTGCTCGGCAGGGTCATTCGTACTACTTCGCGCGCTGATATTTGCGTTCACACCACTCAAATGGTGTTCATAATTGCATATGACATGTGTGTATGTCTTAAGAATCAATTGCTTTCATTCTCGTCTTTATTTTATTTTTTTAATGCCGCTCCGTGATCTTTTTCGGTCTCGGGCCGGGTTCGGGCCGGTTACCTAAGGTAAAGGGGTGGCGGGCCGGGCCGGGCGGGTAACGTAGATTTTTTTCGGTATCGCCATAAAAAGTTTTCTCGGGCTCGGGCGGGCAGTCCATCGTAAAAATGGGACCGGACTGGCCAGGGCCCGGGCCGAAAAAATTGGCCCGTGCAGTGCTCTACCCTCTTGGAAGGATCCAGTCATTGAGTGTGACGACTCAGCTCTGCAGCCCAGCAAGGCAGGCTCTTCACAGTGAGGATAGGCCAGAACATGTGCCATAGCCGGCGTTGTGCTGTGGCTGGCGTACCCGTGGTGCAAGTTCACACAGGTGGGGTCAAGTGACTTGTCAATGTATTCGGGTTTGAACGCAGGCGTGACTGCCGTGCCGGTGCGTAGACGGCGGAGGGCCACGCCTTCCCGGCGTGGAAGCCCAGGAGGGAGGGGGTCGTGGTCTTCGGGCAGAAGCGCTTGTAGAGCAAGCTTTCTATGCTGTCGGAGCTGCAGGTGAGCATCGACAGCGTCGACATCTTCTCCCGATCGGGCTGCAACGGAAATGGGCCAAGGAGAATGTACATGGTTGCCTTGACTTCTTCTTTCATTCTGTGTCCACGCTTTTCAGACACAGATACTTTTGCACTTTAGCTGCGCATTTATTTTCATCCATGTCCTTAGTCTTCCTTCAAACTAATTTGAAGAAAGACTCAGGAACATGGATGAAAATAAATGCGCAGCTAAAGTTCAAAAGTATGTGTGCCTGAAAAGCGTGGACACAGAATGAAGGAAGAAGTGAAGAAAGTTGGCAACTATATACGGTGTAATTGAAACTGTAAATAACAACCAGGAGTCATCAGAAAGTGAGTGAAACAGAGGCAGTGAATTGGATGCAAGGAAAGGAAACAAAAATGACCACGGAGATTTACAAGAATGAGAAGAAAGAACTTAGACGGGAAAATCTGTAAATAAAACAAAGGGCAGTTTCTCTCTATTTGAGGCTCGAGCTGGTTCCCTAAGGTGAAAAAACATACGGGAGCGAATATTCGAAACTAGATGAGGCATGCATAGTATGATGCAGAAAAAATCCGGAAACCACTCAGCACATCCTGATTGAATGCGAAGGAATTCACCCAGTGAAAACTGTAGGTAACATATACCTTACAGAAGCGCTTGGATTTAAAGTGGATGGAAGCATCAATCGGGTCAGCAGTTGAATTATGCAAGAGACCTTAATAGTATTGGTGAAAAAAATACTGTCAGCCCTTCCACTGGGGTGGAGATGGAAGACCAGCGAAGCTTTACTATGGTGGGAATTATGTATTTACAATGATGACTATTAATTAAGATGTGATGGTGTAATTGATTATTTGAACTATTAAAGAATGAGAAATATCTATGATCCGGTGGTTTTCATTTATTTAGTGACCACAGGGACCATGGCCTTATGGTCGCTACGGTACACCGCCATACGGTGTAAGGCAAAGGTAGGCACGTTCTTCATAAACACGTCACCAACGCACGCGCGTGTTCAGTGCGAACGCGGGCAAAGCGCCGCCGCCGTCGACAACAGCTGTGCGCGTTTGTGTGACCACACAAAACCACTGTCACGCTGTTTTGCTTGCGTGAGCAATTGCGCCAGCAGCAGCGGGCGAAAGTTATTGCGGTCTATCGCTTCAACGGAAACTGAGTGGCGAAAGCACAGTGCATACTAAGATAGGAGCCGTGTTGCAGATCGCTTTCAAGATACGGTGCGCGCGACCGCCCGGCGCAGCGCAGAGTACAAGCTGCTCGCAGAGCAGAAGCTGCAACCCCTCCCTCCCGCGGTGCCTTCCCACTGTCCTCCTTTCACGTGGAAGATTGAGTGGCCAGTTCCCCGTCGCTCGTTGTGTTGTTCCTCCGAACGAACGGCACGCGGCCGGGTCATCGCGAGTCGTAAGGGCAACTGATAAGAGCGCTAGCGCGATGTCTACGTGACGGAACGGCTAGACGCCGTTGTCGACACTGTTACGGGAGAGGCGGATGAGATCGCAGAGTCTGCGGCAGAGGCGGCAGAGGCCGGCAGGGCTGCGCGCATGCGCCGCAGGAGGAAAGCGGAGGAGAAGGCTGTGTTGAAAGCATGAGAAGAAAAGCGCAGTGCCGCACAAGACGGACGCTGCGGCGATGATGGCTACGAGATGGCGCCAGAGTAGCGCGCGTCGTCTGTTCAGTGATGACGCCAACGGATGACATCACCGATTACACCAACGATGCCATATATGGAAACAAAGCATTGCATGAGTGGTGGTCTGTCTGCGGCGGCTGCTGTGAATCGCGCCCACGCGTCACCCACGCCCTGCCTCTCACGATCTAGCGATCAGCCAGGTAGTCGCGCCAGACATCGTTTCGTTTGCAATGTGCCGCACGAGGCTGCAACCCTTGTATTCAGTCCGTACTAGCCAGTATAACGCGAAATGAAAACACGTATAGAGATGCGCTAAAATTTCGCATTAGGAAGTATCGTAATCGTCATTGAATGTTTTTTTTTGCATTTTTACATACTTTTTAATATGCAGCCACAACATGGAAACTATCAAAAAGACAATCAAGAAATGTGTAGCGCGCTTGAACGCTACGTTTTGATTGCGAAGAACAATTCGTCATTCTTATAGACGCCATTAGACGTGTAGTTATTATAATGGTTACTTAAACGTTGCAGAAAAAACTAAATCTTTTAATTTAGGTCTAGTGTGTAAGCTTAGTCAAATTTTTTTTAAATGCGCCATTCATCCAGTTTCAAAAGCAATGCACTGGGGAATTTTACGTAAACCATGCCAAGCCTTAGAAACATTTATGTGCGTGTTACGATAATGGCCAGAAGCAAAAGTGGTAGGTGATCGCCACCCGTTGTCTTCAATGCATCACCATTCGCCACGAAATCCCGCTCGCTAATTTACGCCTTCTGCTAACAGCGAGATCGCTTAGAGAGCAAGAATTGCCATGCGTTATTTATCGCATATCCGATTGCTCTATTCACTTCATTGCTTCAACAGGTCAGATATCTAGGCAGAAGTGGAAGCCATGACCATTATCTTCTACGCACCTCCGTTGCTCAAAGGCTGTTTATGCCTTCGTGCAGCATCCATCATTCGTTCATAGCACACTTGAGGGCCATAACATCGCTGTGCGTAAGCACGTAGTCACGTGGTAATTTTTCAAATCTCGTGCACTTTGCTTGCAGCCCGGAAAAAGTAAAATACACCAGTTACGATTAAGCAAAGAAATTATTTGGGTGCTTCTCAATAGTCTTTACAACTGTGCCATGGAGAATTTTCTGTTTAAAGCAACACTTTCAATGTTTGTTAATTCAGTATTGTTAATTATTTACCTCGTATGATAGGAAAATATATTTTCAGTTGTTCAAAAGCACAATGAGCCTTAGTAACTGGGTAGCACTCTCGTACGCTGGTAGCCCGAAGTGCCTGCACGTCCTTGGAATTATTTCAGATCATCGCCTTTACCCAGCCGAATACGCTGTGTAAGTTAAATAATTAAACATACTTTCCTGCGGCTATAATGCACCCAGCTTTAAAAAAGTCCGATCAACCTACGCGAATTAAACTAAACAACATGTCATATACGGAGTGGTACGAAATCATGAGAGACGTCAAAATGAGATCTTTCAAGTAAGGTACACATCGCCCGTTTATTTATTCCGGCGACGAGAGAAAGTACGCGAAATATAAAACCCATCATGTGACTACGCTACCGCGCGCGCCATATAGCAGCATCATTAAAGAGGAGCAAGGACTTCATCTCAGGCTTGCTACTAAGGTCAGTGCGGTTACTTTCATGCAAGTATAGAATAATTCCCGGGATCTGTTAAGGCATCCTGGAAAGAACGCGGGGGTTGTTATTGCCCCTGTTTGACCCAGTAAAATATCCAGTTAATTAGTTAAATTCTTTTGTTTTACAACGCAAAACGAGGATATAATTACGAGGCACGCCGTCGTGGGGGACTCCGGATTAACTTTGACCACCTGGGATTATTTAATGTGCACGAAATACCCGGTACACAGGTGTTTTTTTCCGTTTCGCCCCCATCGAAATGCCACCGCCGTGACCGGAATTTCGATCCCGCGTCCTTGGGTTCAGCACCGCAACGCCGAAGCCACTACGCCACCACGGCTGGTCACTAAAAGATGAAAAACTCGCTCTTCCAAATAATTCACAAGGGTAGATGCTCCTTGTGACGCGCGAAAGCAGACGACGCTTGGTGCGTACGTGTCTTGCGCCTTGGCGCCGAGAAAACAACAAAGATCGACGCCGTTCTCGCGCTCGCGAGGGGCTCGAGCAATAAAGAACAAGGGTTAGGCAGTCCCTTCCTGGTCTCCACTGTGTCTGGATGCGTCTTACGCCGCCCCGGAACTCATAGAAACCGACGGCCACAACGGCAAGTCACATTTGGCGTCCAACGTGGGGCCACAATTGGAGCGAGTAAGTTGCAAAAGAAGTCGTGACTTGCCTGCAACTGCGGGTCAAGAGGTGGCTTTGGTGCGTCGACTTCTTTGGCGGTGTCGTGTCCATCCAGAAACATTATTTTCAGTCCTTCCAATTCGCACCGGAGCTGATTCACTTCGGTTCTTAGGGCACCTGCTTCGGACACAGCGGTCCTGTAGGCTTCCACCCGGGCGGCGTACGGAGATGAGCGCTGCGTCGATAAATCTTCAACGCTGCTCGGGAAACCAACGCGGCAAAGCTAAAGACGAAGCTACTTTATGCATCTCTAACAGCTCGGGTGAAGATGCTCGCGACCGACTTTCAAGTTTCGCGGCTAGCTCCTTGCCGCATCTTGGGAAAGATGTCACCGCTTGGTTTCATCAAGTTAATTTTTGGTTCAGAACCTTCAGCGTTCATGAAGAGGTCGCGATACCTTTCATTATCTCCAGAATCCCGGCTAAGGATTTCACATGGATGCGCCACCACGCAAAGATGGCCAATATCGCTACTTGGGCTGATGTGAAGGCAGCGTTCCGTCGCCGTTACAACATAGATTGTGATGTAACGTCTAAGCAGCGAATGTTCGGAGCTACACAACGAGCTGGAGAGTCGTGTACAGACTTTGCTTACCGCAAGCTGGACCTCATGGAACAATGTAATTATCCAGTATTGCAAAAGGAGAAGTGTCATGTTATCATGGCTACGCTTTCAGACAAGGCCAAGAAACACTTTTTTGACAAGAATTTTGAGAAACTATATGACATGATAGACTCTTTTCTGCGCTTTGACCAGATCAGCAATTCCGAGGAAAACGTTAAAGTTCTGGTTACGGTTGAACCTCCCACACCGCATACCGCGGAACGCCTCGTTTTGGTAAAGCGTTCGTCTCGGAAGTCTATGCGGAATCGTCAGCGCAAGGAGAGCATAGAGTCAAGCGGTTCCTCAAAATATAAGCTACCACAGAAAAACCTACCTCAAAAGGAACATGAAGTGAAGCCGCCTCCGAGGAATCCGACTTATTATTCACCACGTGTTTTTACAGATCTCAAGAGAACACCTCCAGGATTCGTAAACAATGCTTGAACTGCTCTAGAAGCGGACATTTTGTTACACAGTGTCGCCTGCCACTAACTGCAGAATTTTTGAAGTGGCAGGAGGAATTTGAATCCGCTAGCCCAGAAGAGCAGGGAAACGAACAACTGGTGACGCCAATGCCCGCGAGCAGTCATCAGTGATTGAGCAGGTGTCTTGTTCTACAGAAGCGGGTATTTTTTCCGTTCCTGTCATCATCATCGGACAAACATTTAAAGGCATCTTGGACTCAGGTGCGGTGAAAAGTTTGATTACAGCACCACTGGTTGAGAGACTCAAGCTAATTATTGGGCCTTCTTCCCTTCGTTTGGTAGGAGCAAGTGGCCATCACTTGATAAACTTGGGTCAAGTCAAAACTGTTGTAACAGTCGACGGCCAAACATTGCAGCATGAGTTTGTCGTGGTTAAGCGGTTACCTCATGACGGAGTGCTTCTAGGCGATGACTTCCTACGGGCCTGAAGAGCCATCATCGACTGGGGTTCACAAAGCTTTGACGTGTCTGTTCCTCAGGTGTTACAAAAGGTCCACCTCATTAGGGAGCAAACACTACCTGCTTTATCGAGAAAGTTAGTTCCAGTGGACTGGCATCGCATGTCTAGAGATAAAGATTGTGTGATGGTCATCACAGGGACAAAGCTCTTGTACGGCCGCTATTCGGTCATTGTGGAGCCCATGGTTGCAGATGCATCCAAAAAATAGTCAAGATTTTGCTTACGAACTGTTCACCCCAAGCCATCGTGCTTCCATCTCAGATGACAGTTGGAGTCATAGAAGAAGCTGGGGGAATAGAGCACATTGAACTCTCTGTGGAAGACTGTCAACAGATCCTCCAAATTTCATGCCTGCCTTCTCCTGACGATCTTGATGAACCACCAGCCTATGCAGTTGTTGACCCGCAGCATTGCTCAATCCAAATTGCTGACGTAAACTTTAACGTTGGCACAACGTTATCCTCAAGTGAGCTGCAGGTCGTGAAGGAGTTGTTGGCGCAGCATGCTGCTTGCGTCGCACAATCAAGTACGGATATAGGCTCATGCAAAGTTGAGTAACATTGTATTCCAACTGGGGATGCAAAGCTTATCTCCCAACGACCTCGCAGATTGTCTCCTGCGCAACGTGACCTCGTGAAGAGTCTGATCAAGGACCTCATCGATGCCAACATAGTCCGGCCTTCTCGGAGTCCTTGGGCTTCACCGCTGGTCCTAGTAGGGAAGAAAGACGGGACAACACGCATGTGCGTCGATTATCGACGGCTCAACGCAGTGACTGATGATATTGTTCACCCTTTCCAAGGATTGAAGATGCCCTGCAGGCGCTCACCGGAAGCAAGTACTTTTCTGTCATGGACTTGGTATCCGGTTTTTATCAAATAGCCATGCATCCAGATGACATACAGAAGACGGCTTTCGTTACACCTTGGGGTCTCTACGAATTCCTACGGATGCCGTTTGGCCTCAAAGGTGGATTTCACGTGTCAACGAGCCGTCGATACAATCATTGACGGAATTAAGTATGACAATGCTCTTGTCTACATGGATGATTGCGTAGTCTTGAGTCAGACATTTGAAGACCATGTTTCGCACCTCAGGGACATCTTTTCAAGGTTCCAGAAAGCAGCTTTGAAGTTCAAACCACACAGGTGTTTCTTCTTCTGCACTGCTATTAATTACCTTGGGCATGTCGTCACAAAAGATGGTGTAAGTCCTGACCCATCGAAACTGGCAGCTGTTCAGATGTTCCGGCCTCCTCGAACCGTACAGGAACTCCAGTCATTCATGGGGCTTACGTCATACTTCAGGAAGTTTATCCCTAACTACAGCGTTACCGCTGAACCTCTACGATCCCTCCTAAAGAAGAATTCTGCTTTTTCCTGGGAAGAGGATCAGCAAGTGGTCTTTGAGACATTAAAGTGCGCTTTGTGTCAGCCGCCTGTCCTCAAACTATTCTCGGACAGAACAGAATTTAGGGTGCAAGTACACACAGACGCATCTCGTCTCGGCGTAGGAGGTCTGTTGCTGCAAGAAGATGAAGAGCGACGATATCGCCCAGTGTTATACCTGAGCAGGGCACTTAAAGGCGCAGAGGTCAATTATTCTTCGACGGAACTGGAAGCCCTTGCTGTGAAATGGATATTAGAACAGTTGCGACCATACTTGATAGGCCGCAAATTTCAAGTTGTCAGTGACCACCACGCCCTTTGCTGGATTTTGCGCTACAAGGAAGGTAACCAACGTCTCCTCCGTTGGTCGCTGATTTTGCAGGAGTTCGACTTTGACGTCACCTACAAATCAGGAATCCTGCACAGCGCACCAGATTGTCTCTCAAGGACACCTCCTATTGTTCCAGAGAAAGGCCAACTCCTTGCTGTATCCTATCCACCATTGCGATACTGTGGCAACATGGGTGAAGACCAGCGTCCGGACGCATTCTGTACTAAAGTCCTGGATCTGCTTAATGGTGCATTGGGCACAAAGAAGCAACAGAAACGGGCCCAAAAGAAATTTTTGATGTACAATGAGGTACTGTACAGGAGAGATCAAGGTCCAGTCAGCAGTCGATTTCTTCTCTGCCTTCCTTCTCAGCGACAGGCTGAGGCACTTCGAGAAATGCGTGAAGGAAGGTACGGTGGCCACATGGGCATCAGAAGAACATTTGAAGCGCTGAGGTCCAAGTATTACTGGCCAAAGCTCTATACGGATGTCAAACGTTATGTGAGTCACTGCGACCTTTGTCAGAGGATGAAGATGCCGACATCGCTGCCTTATGGATTACTACAACCGATAGAAGTGCACAGCCCTTTTCATACAGTTGGGATGGACATCGTAGGGCCATTCAAGAACTCTACAGGATATAAATATATCATCGTAGCCATTGACTACCTCACAAAATTTGTTGAGGCAAAACCCTTGAGGAATATAGAAGCCACGACAGTTTAAAAGTTCATTGAGCGCAGAATTGTCTTGAAGCACGGATGCTCAGCCACGATTATAACAGACCGCGGTACTCAAATGATGG
Organism: Dermacentor silvarum; assembly: GCF_013339745.2. Classification (NCBI taxonomy): domain Eukaryota; kingdom Metazoa; phylum Arthropoda; class Arachnida; order Ixodida; family Ixodidae; genus Dermacentor; species Dermacentor silvarum. Next base: position 41,074 of record NW_023606672.1, on the reverse strand, counting down.
CACGATCTACTAAAGCTTACTTCAAACATCGTGGCATCACACATGCTGCCACTACCGCATATCATCCTGCAGCAAATGGCTTGTGCGAAAGGGCTAACAAGACTATCAAGCAGATGATTGCCATGACTACCGCCGGGGGAGAAAAGTGGGCTGATGTACTGCCATATGTTGTATTTTGCTACAACACCGAGTACCAGGACACGGTTCGCCAAACTCCATTCTTCTTAGTTTATGGTAGAGATCCAGTGCTTCCACTAGACGTTATTTACAGCCGCCGAGAACTTGAAGAACTGAAAGAAGGTTCCAGTTATGGCGCGGTAGTGAGCTAAAGACTGAAAAAAGCAAGAGAACTTGTGGCCGCGTACATCAGACTGGCACAAGAAAAACAGAAGGACTACTTCAACAAGCACCACAAGGACGTTGTGTTCGAAAGAGGACAACTAGTGCTTCTTAAGGCTCAACCCTCCGGTATTAAATCGACTACAGGGTATAACGGCCCTCACAAGGTAGTGAGCAGACTGTCTCCCGTGAACTACGAGATCGAACTTGCCGATAACATGGGAACGGACATTGTGCGTGTGGAGAAATTGAAGCCCTACCTGAGTCCAATTGCCGAGATGGAACAACCTCGTGCATCGGACTAAGCCGTACATGTGTCTGACACCGTTTGGATGCAGTGAAGTGTGCGGTGCAGTATAGTGCCTGTGATTACATTTATTTGCGTGTGTAAAAATGGGACGACAAAGCTTGCCCTTGTAAATAGTTACTGTTGTATGATTGCTGTTTAAGTTTGCTTATGTTTTAGCTAATTCCTGTTGTACCATTGCGAATGTTATGTGTTGTGTTTTTAGCGTTCTAAACAGTCGGGACGACTTGTTTCAAAACCTGGCCATGTCACGAGCGAAAGCAGACGACGCTTGGTGCGTACGTGTCTTGCACCTTGGCGCCGAGAAAACAACAAAGATCGGCGCCGAGCTCGCGCTCGCGAAGGGCTCGAGAAATAAAGAAGAAGGGTTAGGCAGTCCCTTCCTGGTCTCCACTGTGTCTAGATGCGTCTTACGCCGCCCCGGAACCCACAGAAACCGACGGCCACAACGGCACGTCACACTCCTAAAGAAACTGCTCGATGGCGCAGCTATCCCATGATTTTGGGCGTGTAGTCGCAATCTTTTTCAAGCTCCGCAGACTTCCTGTGCTCGCCGAATGTGTACGCGCGACTTGTACGTTGCGCGAAACATTTCATATTGACGCTGCTTACGAATACCTCCAAATTTCTAGTTGACATCTTATAATCATGTTTATATACCTGCTTACATGTCGGGGAATAAAACAAAGTACCGACGGTTTCTCAGCTGCACACCGAACAACGTGCACTTGGTCTTGTTCGCGGAGCAGGATCCAGCTTTAGTTCAAGCTCGGTGCTGGACAGCTGGGACATCCTGTAGAGTGGAAAACAGCCGTGAAAAGCAGCATCATTACTAGCAGAAAAGACCATATTTTGGTTACAAACAGCTCGGCCGGTTATCCAGAGGTGATGGATGACAAGGGCAGCCCGCTGGTCGCAGGCCGCACGCATGCGCAGTGGTCGGGGGCTTTGCTCTCGCGCGGGTCGATCACTGGGCTGAGGGGAAGCAGGTGTAGAAAGAACGCGTGGCCTGCGGTGAGCGGCCTCTCTTCCGCACAGCTGCCATGGTAGGCCACACACGTACACTGCTAAGTTTCGACGTCCAGTCGCCAGCTGTACGTATAGCCGTGGTCACCGAGCGTATGTGTCCAGTGGCGTCTACCGCTACTTGCTGACTTGGTTGCTGATTGGTCACGAATGATTGTTCACCAAATCCAGTGTGAGTGCAGGTGAACTGCGGAAAACTTGCAGTTTTTTGACGCATAGTACGAAGACTGATAATGTTTCAGACACAAACATAAATATTATAAGTAATGAGGCTTTGGGGCTCGTTGTAACATTTCAACCAGGAATAGAATGAAAGGCTAGCATAGCAAGCTGTTTTTGAATTTGAATGTGGCGCGCATAACAGTGGTCTTAGGCCTAATTTATAAAATCAATTCCCGATATTCACAGGACAAAACATACAAGACGAAAAAGAGGGACTCAAAGTTGACTCATAAAGACTGCAACTGTTGCTTCCAGGTTTGAGTTTGTATTGTTGCCAAGCAATGCTCGAGACAATGCTGAGGACAATACAGAAAATGACGACGCTCTCTGATGTCGCGCGTACTGGCTTTGCATCTTGTATGCCTTGTATGCCAGTGGGCGCTTTGTAAATATTCTGTAAATATAATTTAAACCTCTCTTTCCCCGTAACAGTATGTAATAGTCCTTATCACCATGACTTGCTATCTACTCATTGTTTCACATTTATTTAATTGGTGAACTCCCAAGCGAGGCAGGCACAGTGAAGTATTATTAACACCCTTTATTACGAGCAGAAAAAAAAGTAATTTTACAAAGAAACAGTGGAAAAGTGGTGTTGAACTTTAGCATGTCGATCAAAAAGGATGAGAGTCGTCATGCCTTGCAAAGCTACCAACTTATCGCTAATAGCAGTGCATATTGAAAATTCAATAGCAACTTAAGGTACGCCAAACGCCATTAAATTATTAAAATGGGATATTTACATTTGATAGTTGTAGCAAGAAACGCAGTGGACAATCAGATGAAACAATAACCTTCTTAACTCAAAAATTGGCGCAGGTGAACTCTGCTACAATTGAAATTAACGGTTTCAAATTACCGAAGTAAATAATGATTATGATAACTTTAGCTGTTTTTATTGCACAGTCGGTCATGATCTCAACTGTATCCAACAACATAAAAGCGCGGCTTGCCCAGTTTTTTGTTCTTTTAGATTATCTAACTGTTAGGCAAACAGATACTAAATATAGAGGCATGAGAAGCGCCGCGTAGCTTGTGACCATAGAACCTTTTTGTCATTTCGTAGTAGCATCCGCCACACAAAGGTCAACCTTAATACAAAACCCGAATGCATTTACGACATTCGTATCTTTAAAATGCTGGTGAAATAAGCTCTATAATGCTTCTTTTCTTTGTCATTGGGCAAATGCATTTCGGAAGAATAAATGAGTGCTTGACGGGCCAAAAATAAACGGCTTCGAAACACCGCGAGGTAACTGTCGATGCCATTTTTTAGAAGCAGTTCAATTAACACATATTTGACCATTGGCAAAGTTTGAATTGTCACGAGACTACGTCTTTGATATTTTTAATTAATGAATGTGGCCAAAGAAATCGTAGAATTCACATTGTTAAATTCCAGTTTTTCCATTACTAAACGTCTGATAATTTAACGGTCCTTCTGTGATACATATCTTCATTGTTTGAAATTGGAAGAACGCTGTCGGCGGCAGAATCACTGAAAGTGTGGCCAATATTAATGAGAAACCATTATAAGAACAAGAGCAAGAAAGCATTTTGAAACAGAACCCTCTTGCTAAGCAGATAGGCCTCCGAAAAAATGTTTAAAATATAAAAGAATAAAAAGCATCAAGAGGTAGCCTTACTAAAACGTGCGCAAAAGCCATGCATGCCGAGAACGTGATGAAACCGTTCTGGGGTGCTATGCAGGATGCGCCGAGTTTCTCGTTCGCACGAGTTTTACCCGACTTTGCTCTATGGCAGTCAGTGAACGTAAATAGCAAGGAACGTGCAAGAACAGCAGGCAAAAACAAATATCGCGATAAAGCCGCGTATGACACCATGAGCTCACCCTGCCCGGCACAGCGCTTTCACGCTTCAAGCACAGACGACTGCGCAACAAAACGCGCCAGAGCCGCATATTTTTATCAACGTATTATCGCAATTTAGCAATACCGTCACTGTCCCACTGTCTATCTGCACACTTGCCGTGAGCCGCATGGCAAGCCTTTCTCGGGCGCGTCAAGGGCGTGCCTCCCTTTCGGGCATTCTCTTTCTATCCTCAATCGAATGCGAACAGGGCGCATGCGGGGCATTATTGCACCTACACTTCCCTGCAATCGAATACTTTGAAATGCAGCAAATAAAAAAACGAACATTTTATTTCTTAAGGTATCGGTTTTTTTTTTCATTTTGAATGCTATAATGTGGTCGCATTATATAGAAAGACACAGAATGGACACTGGGCTGCGTTCCGGTGCAACAGGTGCCGAAAGCAGTTTTCGCCGTTACACGGTACCGCTGCACTGCACGTGCTCAGAGGCGAAGGAAGTTACTTCACCAACACGGACGCGTTGGCCGTCCGAACGACCACCTCTCCAGGCGGCAAATGATTTGGCTCACGTACTGCGTGAGCGAAAGCGTAGACATGTGGCTGTTGAAGGAGGTGACCGGCGACTTGTTTCCTCTATTGGAGCACGCCATCGGTGACAGGAGGAACTACCCTTGTCAGGTCACGAGGGACGAGCTGCTGGTGCAACCTCCACTCGGTGGCCCCAGGAAGATAGCGCCAATTGAGGAGTGCCTTGTTCGTGGCGAGCAAAAGTACAATCGAGGCCCCCTAATGACGGGTGACAACGTTCCGCTGAGCCGCCAAAATTACGGCGGTGTTAAAGATGGTGGCCCATGGGTCTTCGGCATGGTCTGCGCGACCACAGGGGTGCTGCGACTTTTCAAGCTCGACCGACGAAAGGTGGCGAAGCTAGATGCCATTTATGCAGCCAGTGTTCAACCGGGGACCATTATTCATAGTGACAAATTGGCCGCATACAACTGTATCACAAATTTAGTGGATGTCAACGGGGCTACGCATCAATCTGGATTGGGAGACAGTCAACCACAGCGTGAACTTTGTGAACCCTATCACGGACGTTCACACTCAAAAAATAGCAAGTTATTGTCAAAAGGTGAAGCGCTACCTCATCAGTGGTGGGTAAAGGGTAACTGCACCGATGCTGGAGTTCCACCTGGGATGGATGTGGTGGCAGTCAACGGCCGCGTGCGCTGCAAAGACCCTTTCTTGCGTTTGTAAGAAGCCGCGGATCGCTCGGGCTAGCCAGTATAAAGACTCTTTCCTGCGGTTGTTAGAAGCCATCGCTCAGCGCTAGCCAGTATGAAGGTGCATCACAAAGTAAAAGAAAATAACCCGTAGTTTTCTGACGCTTGTCCGAGTGCCTTCCGGCATTCCTGACTGCTTACACGGTAAGCGCGCGGCAAACCAATTCTGCGCTAGCCGCTCAAGTCGTCTCGTAGCTTTACTTTAGCGCGAGCAACGAGCGATCTGTTGAAAGCCCAATGTGAAAACCAGGCGCACACCAATCTGTGCTCGGCAATAGGAGGGCAAGCACGTAGCGAGCCGCACTAATTCAATCCATAGCCAAGAGAAGGAGCAATGAGCGATCTGTTGAAGGCACAGTGCGAAAACTAAACACACACTAATCAGTGCTCGGAAATGCTAGCGCTAGCCCGTAGCGAACCACGCCAATCCCATCAAGAGGGGAAAAAAGGAGGGCTAGCGTACCCTCGTGGTATAACGCGAAACGTTTTAAACTACAAATTAGTCTAATACACATTCAGTGTACATCAAGGAAACATTAAAATGCTTATAACCCGCGTTAATGGGACTAATGTTATTGTAATAAACGCTTTTATTTTATAACTTGATTGTGCCTTTAATGCACTCGGTGGAACGACATACAAGTGAAAGAAGGCACGACCATGCACCGACGATATGATCACGTGAGCCCCAGTTTATCGACTACCCATGTCGCAACACCCAAGGGATGACGCCACCTAGAGTGAATCTAGATGAACCAATGAAAGTGGCGGCTTGGCGTCGGACAAGCTTTGTCTTGTTACCGTTAGTTATTTCATCTCGTGAGCTCGTGAAGGTCCCGAATCTCACCAAACTTGGCGCATCCTGCATAGCACCCCAGTGGAGACCTTTTAAAACTCGACGCGCTAGCAGCGCGTGCCATTACCGCCGTTGGAGCCGAGCGGGATGGTGCGTCCTTCTGGCTTCGTCGCTTCTGCAGGCAAACAAATTGAGCATTTCTGGAGATCTTCTAACGCAGTACAGGCTAGTGACAATTGCGCGTTGATATCGATGGTGCTCCTCGGCTCTATGTTGTACGTATTTTGCACCCTGTCTAATCGAGAAGCTGGAAGAGATTTCAATAAATACAGGTGAACTGTTGCATATTGCACTTAGTTCCAGCCTTGTCTTCATGTCAGTCGAGACAGTCCACATCCTATAAATGCTCGTTACTCAACAAGTGTAAATTTTAGACATTCCGCATTTCAGCTGGTTGGCTTCGTTTTATGTCCAAACAATGCCTCTCATTAACTACGCGTGATTTACCAATTAGCAGCGGATCATTTCCTGCACTTATTCTTCTAGTAAATGTAAAATAGGGGAAGGTTAGCCACACGCTATCCAACATCATAGATAAGGAGAACTGAAAATAAAAAACACTCTCAAACTTCTATAAAAAAGAGCCAACACTAACGAATCAACCCGGTGACTGAGCAAATAAAGAATAAATTTAGAGTTTAGCCCGAATCCGAAACATTAAAAGTGACAGCAAGGCATAGCTTTGCGCTTCAGTTCCTCACACGGTGTTCAAACAATAAGGCGAGGTGACATGGCGCGATGCAACACGCGACAAAACTGTTGCTGTGCAGCAGGAACCTGGTTCCTTGCCGACACCAGGGATGTCAAAACACTGGGAGGATGAGGAACGCCGGCTGGGGCCTTTCTGTCTTTGCACCTCCTTGGCGCACGATTTCAGACTGACGGAAGATCGTTGGCGTTTGTCAGTGATCAATGAAAAGGATAGATAGATTTAGCGTGATGTTTGCTGTCCGTTCCGCTATGACACGTGCATGCATCAAGGTGTCGTACGCACACAGCGCCTCAGCAGGAGCACTAATGTATGTGGCACAAGCCTCCCATGCGGATGCTGTTTCCCGACCGATGCGGATGCCTGGGAGTTAGTCTCTCAACCCCCGTCCGCCCCCAGACCCCATCATGTACACAATAAAGTTTTATATCTCTCTCTCTAGGTTCTTGCTACAAAGACATCTTTAACCCACTGAACGCCGACTTTTTTTCGTGTTTTGTCACAGCAAATGTCATATTGTATCGTATCTGCGTCTGATGGACTTTTAGAGTTACAGAATGGGTGCCAAGAGAAGGGAAAATTTGCAGTGGACGACGGCAGAAAACTAGGACGGGGGATGAAGTTAAGAATTTTGAAGGCGCAAGTTTGAATCAGCAAGCTAAAGACAGGGGTAATTATAAATCGCCGGGAGAGGCCTTCGTCCTGCAGTGGACTTAAAAACAGCCTGATTATGACGATGACTGCTCCAACGAAATGGGCCATGTTGTGATATCGTGCACTACAAAAATCAACGTCACCAGGCTTTGACGTTCTTTGAGGCCAAGTCCTTTCGGCTTGTTGTCCCATCTTGTGAGGCAGCTTTGGGCTACTTACCTCCGGAATTCAAGTTGCGTGATGTTGGACCCTGTGCTGCGAATAAGCGTCCAAACGTTGATTATGGCCCCATCACAAAGCTACGTGAATACTGGCCACCACCATTTCTTGCCACGAATTGCATGCAATCCGGTAGGCCCCAGCGTTTAAATCCATTTGGTCTGGGCCTCCCATAAAGCAGTTATATTGGGGAACAGCATCTGGACGAAGTACTTTGATCCTCTTCTTCTGTGCACGGGAATACCTGTCTGCAGATGACATGGGCTCTACAACGTGTACGGCGCTTGCAAATATTCAATTACTGCAACAGTGTTGTTCATCCAGTGCACAAAGATTATCCCTTCGTCGGAACGCGCGTGCTCTTCATACCCGCGGGGCTGGCGTTGGACAATATAGAGAGTCCTAAAGCCCAGCGTGACCATATGGCAACACGCGCGTAAAGAAAATAAACGAGCATTATTATCTCAGAAATGATCACCGGAACTTACATATTGCATTAAGTACACAGAGACATGTGAATCATGCTGTTGCTGAAATGAATACCGCATAAAAAAAACATTATTTCAAGCAAGCCTTGTATCTCGACGTTCTGATCTGCAAACGACTATTTCCCGCCTTTTTGAGCAGCTCTTAAGTAAACATAAACAATTTCTGCAACCTGGTAAGCTGTATCCTAAGCTCTTGAAAAGCACACTGGGGCAAGTTGGGCGCGATGTTTTGAACCTGTATGAATTTAAAGGCTTCGTGCACATCTGCTTGACCATATGGTCATGCTGGCACCTAATTTGTTAAGGTGAACCGACAGCCAGCAGACTGACCATGAAGCGTCACTTTCGAAAGGCATGACCGGTATTTTATAGAGCTTCGTTTCGCTCAATCCCGTGCTGCTCTTATGATTCACTGTTGCCGTCCTGCTCATACCGTTGAAAAGGCGGGTGGAGCGCCGCTTTGACCACTGACGAAACACGACATTGAATGGCGTCAGAAACATTTGGCTGCCAACTGCGCCCGAGGACGCTGCACTGGTCCCAGCAGAGCCAATTGAGGGGCGTGTGACGGTGTGTCCCATTGGTTTGGTTGCTTTTGCAGCCTATACTGGCCGAACGCTTTCCAAAGCTATGGAGAATTTCCAACCTATCAGGCGTGGGCCGAGTATATTCACTGACACCGTGAAATACTGATGGCTCAGGCGTGAGTACGCCTCAAACTCCCGTAATATTGTTCCCCGAATAAAAAAAAATGCAAAGAAAACTTGTTGGCAGATATATGTCAATATCTGCAACTGATATATCTGAAAGTGTGAAAGGTGCATAATCAAGTTCTAACGCCCTACGGAGTACCACGGGCGTGCTTGCTGGCTGTTTTTAGCAACGACTCCCACGCATGCTGCGTTGAAGCAATACTCCGGCAGCTTTTGCCACCGCTGCCGTGCAAAACCAACATAGAGGCGGTTAATAAGGTCACGAGACACAAAAGTTATGGACTACTGGCAACACAATGAAAACGCAGAAATAATTGCTGCCTATTCGAACGAGGTATACGCACGGGAAATTCGACCCTCTGGCTGTCCTTTGACTACCCCTGATACGGAGCACCACCGCCTTCCGGCTTTCATCGCCGCAAGAGAACGGTTGTGGAACTGCTCCTGCTTCAGTGTTTTACACTGAACCGAACTGCTTCAGTGTAAAAGATAATAAGGCATGCCAGAACAGTGGGATCAATACATCGCAGCGATTTCTGATCCGCAAACGCTAGTCAGTGACACCCTCAATGGGCCTGTTCTATTACAATTAGCTATTCAGGGCGCATGCGGTGCACGTTTATTGCGACTGACCTGCGTAGGCGCAGGCGTGACACACGCTGGCATTGTTTGGTAAGACCGAGGAGAGTCACTATTCCTGAAGACATTATTTGGGGTTCGTCTACCCAAGAAAATGTACGCAACGGCAACAATGGCCACCATAGACATTAGACAGTTTTAGCATAGCGTTAGCGCGTTGCCACAGCCGCTGTCATGATTGCGCGTGCTCAAAATTTGCCGGGCTCAAGTAATTTTACCGCACCCTTACCGTTAGCTACGCTGACTGTGTGACAACATCGCAGTGTACACGCTGCCCGCATCGACCAAATTCGTCGGTGATACTCCATCGCGTCAGCGAAAATACATTATTAGGTCAACCAACACTTAGTCCAATTTCATGCCGAGGACAAAGTATAAGTGCAGTTTTGTCGTCATTTTTCAGACTGGTTGCTTGTTTCGACGCTGCTAAGCCCAGAGGCTAAAAAGTATGTAGATTTTCATCTAACAGATGGTCCCGTATGACTGTCAGCTTTAAATCTCAGCGGAGCAGTACAGATGGGCTGTGCCCCTGTTCACTAAAAGTAATTTTATCCTTCATTACATTGAAATACCCCCGGTTGATAGTTTAGATGGTCTGATTATGCCAGTTTAGATTTACTTCCATTTTTGCCGCCTTTCTATGTCTATCCGTCTCTCTCTATGTCTGTTTCTCATAATATGTGTCAGCATCTTTATGTTTCTTTATCTGTTTGTCTCGGTTCCAGCTATTCGCAACCGAGCTGTTATTTTCATTCATTTAACAAAACGTATATATCCGATATGAGAGCTATGAAGGATTCCAAAACTGTTGAAATGGTATGAAAAAAAGTATCATAAACAAATTTTTACGAGCCTACAGCAGAAAAGAAACCAGCCAGTCAGTCAGTCAACAAACTTTATTAAGGTATTAAGGAACTACTAAGTCGTTGCGGGCCGCTCCCACGTTGAGGCCGGAAGACCATAGTCGTCCGCCAGAGCCAGAAATCTAAACCTAGGATACTAAGCCGAATGAAGTCAGGTTGAAAGAAAACGCATAAACATTCAACAAAGAAGCTATCAAAGCGGTCTCTTAACTCTAAAAGTTTACTTCTGCCCACCATTGCATCGCATCCCATTCTATCAAGATCCGTACGTTTATTTACCCTAAAGGGCACCATAGCTCAATCAGGACTTTTGTAGGCTGCATTCGCTAGGACCGTTAGAGAATACGCGAGCAGCTGGGGTATTTCTTTTGCTTAGTTGTGTTTCGAACGTCGAAATGCCTATTCTAGGCCTTCCAGAGCTGCATCGCAGTTGCGCACTGCGTATCAGCCAAACCCAGAGCACATTGCTTCCGAAGAGAATCAAAATTCTACAAGAGCAAGCCTGCGTCACAATGGAAAAGCAAACACGCAAATAACTGGGTTCCGGCCATCGACGATAAAGCAACCGAAGTGCTTTCACTAGGAAGAGCTGCTGTTCCCAGCGGTCACTATGAACAGGCACTGCCTCTACAAAATGCAGCCTGGCAAGTGCACATCACCAATCACTCAACAGCTGAATGCTTTTTCTTACCTTCCGACCGTTGTCGTCGAGCATGCAGCTCTCACCACCATGGTTCCCAATGTGCCAAACGACAGTGGCGTCATCCTCGAAGTGGTACGAGAAGTCCCAACGGTGAGTGTGGCAGGTATATATAGCTAGCAGTGAACGGGAGCTTTGTAAATCTGTACATACTACCAAGCAATCCTCTACACTGCTGCTTTCATCGAGTAGGATCCTGAATGCAAAGTAAACATTCAACTACGCCCTACCTCAGCCATCACAAATCTTATTTCCCAGACAATTTGAGTTTAGGGGATTTCAATAAAACGCGGAGTGAAATTGTGTGTAGGCTAGTTATCAAGAAATAAACATGAATACACAACGTATGCTTAGGTTTATAGCCTCCACCGCGCAACGTCTCAAAACCTGCATGTAGTCTGCTTGGCGGTAGCTTGCTTCGGAGATTCCATATTTGATGCTCTTGCACCAATTGTATCGCAGATGCATACGTGAGATGCCTGCGACATGTCAGCGTGCTGTGCCAAGTCAAATTTAAAAAAAATCTGCCTAAAGCAACTAAATATTTAGAAAGCCCCCAAAAATTCCTGTAGGGCTTGTCCTGTAACTGAGTTTTAGATGCATCATTTCCTATCACACAATAGACAGCTGTATGTTTTCTAACCGAATTGCTGTTGCCAGTGCCAAGAAATGCACACTTCGTTGAAGAAAAGAAAGACGTGCTTTTCCAAGCGCCTTCACCAAATTGCCATAGTTACCGCGTCTAGACTCTCCTTCAGTCCTCTAATGTCATGCTTTGCGCTTTGCGCTTTGCGTCCCCAGTGGTGCTGGCTGCTTCATTCTACTATGAATTTCTTGGCTTTGGCTTCTGGTTCCATTACTTTACAGAGTAATTAACGTAACCAGATATGAATTGCAAAGGAGCACGTCTTCAAATGACACCTAACACGATCATTTTAATAAATTATCTTCACTTGAACCATATGCCGAACCTGTGAATCTGAAAAACGCCTTTAGCAGTATTGAATAAGTAGTACTACGTATTCTTTCATGTGCAAAGCTAACGTGGCATTCATTTCCGCCTCGACGGCAATGTAACAAAATTGAAATATATTTTGCTAAGTGCTAAGCTAGCTCAAAATGCTGTCCTTCAAACGGCATACAGGGCATCTGTAAAGCAGCCGGCAACGATCCTAGAGCTGCCAATTGGAGGGACTCGTCACTGTCCCCTTTTTTGTCCCTGTTGTTGACATTTCGCTCTATACCGTAGAAGATGCCTCACCAGCTAGTCCAAGCAATCACTTTGCTTGAGTTAGCAATATAATTGTCGTCCCAGAGCAACAGCAGACTTTCTGTGCCGGGGTCCCAAATGATGAGCTAGTCAGCACGGCTCTTCTCGGCTAACAAGGCGTCCCAAAATAACACCCTCACCACACCTACACCGAGCATCCACTCCACACAGCTCCTTCCCCATATACTGATATTCAACAGCAAATCCTAGCGGTTGTAAACTGCATCAGAAGGAGAAGAAACGCGTTCACGAGCAAAGAAAAAACTAAGTTCGCATGCACATTTCCGAACTATACGCCAGTCGTACCGCCAGTCAGGAGTCCCCATCACTAAGCATGCCCTCATTGCCATCATTTTAGGAAAGTTCGGAACCCCCGCTGCACAACCGACAGAAACCGCGCACGTCGAGGTGAAAATTGATGCACTGCAACACAAATTATATCCATGCAACAAATGACCCAGAAGCAAATACCATCAAGGAAACACGGCTAACAAAAGATAACGACGTAAAAAGATGAAAGAAATGAATAGAAAGTACAGCAGGGACTGCTTGCCGATCCAACCGTTGTCCAGAATTACTTGCAAAAAGGAACACAGCAAAGAAAACCCACTCCTCTTCTGGCAATGGAATTGTCGCAGCTATCATGGCAAGCACGGATATTGCTACCGTGCGTCAGTAACGCCAACGCGACACCGAGTGCCATCGCATTGCATTAAACAGGCACACACTCGACTCAAACCAGCTACAACAAACATGCCACCAGGCCCGCAAGCCGCATGGCCACACGTACACCTGAAACGCTTACGTCAATAAAACACATTAGGCGGCAGTGATATTGACCACAACCTGGTCGAGATCCTACCGCGCCAACGAGGACGAAAGAGAGTTCTCAAACTGAACATGTAAAGCCCACCCAAGCAAAAGCAGGCAAACTTAGACAACTTGATCGACAAAACGATTGCCATGCCAAAAACAATCTTATGGTGATAGTGGACTACTTCAGCACAGCTCACAAGGCATGGGGGGACTACAGGACAGCCACATAAAAAGGCAATGTTCTACAGGACATGATACTGCAGCACTGTCTCAACCTTCCTCACAGGACAGTCACATAAAAAGGCACTGTACTACAGGACATGATACCGCAGCACTGTCTCACCACCATCACAGATTACGCATACCTCACACCTCTAGGAAACAGAGTCTCCAGCGATATGTGCCCCTTATACGTCCCCCATGCTCCTGAGCCTTAGGCGGAAATTCAAATTACATCACACTCACCAGAAATATACCGGCAGTAGAACCGCATCTAGTGCACATATGCGAGGCCCGTCGAGGCCTTGTTACTTAATGGAACCGCTAACATCATTCAAAATTCAAACTACTTGTAGAGAAACTCACAGCAACCGCGAAATTTCATGCTGGGGTACTCACCTATCACAAATGGTGACAACTATGCAAGAAACCATCATGAGGGAGGTAGTGGCCGAATATTGCACGACGGAGGTCAATTCCTGTTCTCGTGAGGGAGCGCCTTTGTTAACGCTTAGTGGGGCTTCCAAATTTGGTTGCACCTGGACTAGTATAGCCGCATTGGCTCTCAGCATTTTTTCTTTGCCGGTGTCAGGCGCCACTTCAAGCCTGAAAACGTAGTGGACTGGAGGAGGATTCAAACCTACGGCCTTCAGATTAAAAACCCGGTGTTCTACTTCTTCTTTGGAGATCGCAGGGAGAGGCCTTCGTTTTGCAGTGGGCAAAATATAGGCTGATGGTGCTGATGATCATGATTCAAGAAGCTGCAGGGCACTCTTAGTACGGCCAGCGGCTGATCGCTGCGGGGCCATCTTCTTGGCCCCACGCAAAGTAAAGCAGTTAGCCAGCAAACAATTCAACGTCTCCTCCACAGCCTTCCGCGTTCCAACGTCGACATCCTGGGCGAGGGGTAGGCACGGCGCAGAGAGATATTGTGGTTGTGAAGAGGAAGAGGTGCTATTTTCGGCGCATAGGCGATTTCAAGCCAACACAAGCACATCTTCCCACATACTGTGGGGGATAGATAGATAGATAAACTTCAATTCAAAGATAGTTTTCTCTTGCCCCAATGGGGCATCGCTAATGGTCGGGGCCCCTAGTCCAGGGCTCCGCTGGCTCTTGCCATCTTCTCTGCTCACTGGATCAGCTTGAGCTGGTCGTCGAGGGCCGAGCTGGACAGCAGTGCCTCCCATTGCTCCCGCGTGGTGTTCTTGTCATGGTGTTCTATGTTGTGTAGCGTGCACTCCCACGTAATGTGGTATAGGGTTGGTGTGGCCCTGTAGGCTGTGGGGTGCAGGCGATGTAATATGTGTAGGTTCGTGTAAGTACCTGTCTGGAGCCTACGCCAGGCAGCGGCATCCTCCGTCTTTAGTATTCGATGGGGTGGGGGATATCGCAAGCGACTCCCTCTGTGGTAGTTCAGGATTGCTGAATACTCGGGGTCAACTGGGTCAGGGTCATCTGCAGTCGGCGTGATGAGTGCTCAGTTATGTGCAAATTCTCGAGCTGCTCTGTTGGCATACAGGTTACCCGTGATGGCAGCGTGACCCGGTATCCAAATGATGGTTATGATGGTGTTGTCGTCAGTGTCCTCCTTGGGTATTTGGGCTAGGAGTTGTGCCGCAGGTCTTGCGAGTCTTCCCTGTAGGAAGTTGCGGCAGGCCTGCTGGGAGTCCGTGAGGATCGTCAGTGGTTTGCTTGCGTGTTGGCCTTCGCGGATGGCTAACGCGATGGCCAGCTCTTCCGCTTCCGTGATCGTGCAGGGGCGGGTCGATGCACTGGAGGTGACCTTGCCTCGGTGGTCGCAGACCACTGCCACTGCGCCCTTTTTCTTCGTTCCGTACATAGCGGCGTCCGTAAAACGGGCCGTGGTATCGAACCTGAATGTTTTCTCTATGTATTGGGCCCTCGCTTTCCTCCTTCCGGAGTGTAGGTTAGGGTCCATGTTGCGTGGTATTGGGGCAATGTGATACCTGTCCTGGACGTGACGAGGTATCGTGCAGGTTTCTTGGGTTCGTGTTGTTGTGGCTTTTAAGCCCAAGGTTTGTAGGACCTGCCGGCCCGTGTGAGTCCGCGCAAGTCTCTGTTGTTGTGAGACGTGAAGGGCTTCTGTGAGTTCGCTGAGGGTGTTGTGTAACCCCAGCGCCAATAATTTCTCAGTCGATGTACTCATCGGCAGGCGGAGGGCGGTCTTGAAAGCCATCCTCAAGAGCGTGTCGGCCTGTTTCGTCTCGGATTGTGTGAGATGGTAGTAGGGCAGGCTGTATGTGATTCTGCTCACCACCAGGCTTTTGACCAGTCGGAGTGTGTCCCCTTCCTTCATGCCTCTATTCTTCGATGTTACACGGGATATCATGCGTGATATCGCCTTGACACTGGTTTTGAGGAGCGTAAGGGTGTGTGTAGCACGCTGGTTAGACTGCAGCCACATGCCCAGCGGCCTGAGCAATGACGTTTCTGGTATGAGGCTCCCGTTGAGGTGTACCTCGATTTTTCGTGTTGGGTCTGTGGGGACTGTGTGGTTACCCCGGCCTCGCCAGACTCGTATGAGTTCAGATTTCTCGGGCGAGCATTGTAGTTCCCGTTGGCTGACGTATTCTTGGATGAGATCAGCTGCAGTTT
Source organism: Dermacentor silvarum (assembly GCF_013339745.2). Classification (NCBI taxonomy): domain Eukaryota; kingdom Metazoa; phylum Arthropoda; class Arachnida; order Ixodida; family Ixodidae; genus Dermacentor; species Dermacentor silvarum. Next base: position 25,298 of record NW_023606672.1, on the reverse strand, counting down.
GCAGCCGTTTTTCTTTTTCAATAAGGGACCCTGTTGTGGTCCAGAGTGTTATGTCGTCTGCGTAGAAGGCGTGGCGGAGGCCTTCTACGTCCTGCAGTTTTCTTGCGAGGCCGATCATGGCGACATTGAAGAGCGTGGGTGAGATGACTGCTCCTTGTGGTGTGCCCTTGTTGGGAGGGTGGTATACTGCAGTCTGGATCTCCCCAATCTTCAGCTCTGCCGTGCGGTGGCTTAGGAAGCTCTGAACGTACTTGTACGTTCGCTCACCACATTTGGTGTTGGCGAGCCCTTCTAGGATTCCTTGGTGGCTGACGTTGTCGAAAGCTCCTTTGATGTCGATTGCTAGGAGGGCATGTTCGCCGCTGCGGGGAACGTTGCTGAGGGCTTCTTCCTTGATTTGGAGTAAAACGTCTTGTCTGGACAAGCCTGCGCGGAAACCAAACATGGTGTCTGGCAGGTGCTTGTTGTCTTCTAAGTGTCCGTGTAGTCTCTTGTGTATGATTTTCTCGTACACCTTGCCGAGGCAGGATGTGAGCGAGATTGATCTCACATTTTCAATTGCTAATTTCTTCCCCGGTTTGGGGATCATGATTATGCATGCGTGTTTCCGCATCGCTGGCACCGTACCTTGTTCCCAGTGTTGGTTGAGAAAGGCCGTGAGCGCGGAGATGGCCTTGGCGCTAAGGTTTCTGATCATGGCGTTCGTGATGCGGTCCGTGCCCGCCGCTGTGTTACGGGTGGTGGCTGCGATGGCCGCTCTCACCTCGTTTTCTGTGATGGGTTCGTCCAAAAGTGGGTTGGGTTGTCCCATGTATGGTTTTGTACATGGTTGCGTGGGAGCTGGATCTCCATAGCACTTGTTCTTGATGGCGTCGATGAGGTATTGTTGGCTGCCTGGGTAGGTATATAGTAGCCGCTCCAGGGCCTTGTGCCCCTCTCCTTTGGTTTTGGTGGGGTCCAGGATGGCTTTGAGTATGTGCCACGTCTTGGCGCTACCTAGGGTGCCACCGAAGGAGTCGCAGAATCTATACCAGTTCGCCGAGGCGAGTTGCATGGCATATTCTTCTGCTTCCGCTGTTATTTGTGCTATGTGTGTCTTCAGTTTCCTGTTGTACTTATGTGTTTTCCAAAAGGGGTTGAGACCTCGTTTGGCGTCCCACAGGTCTAGTAGGTGGGGATCCACCTCTGGGGTCTCTTCCGTTCTGGCAATTTCCTTTGTATGGTGTTGTTTCTGTCGACGGAGGTTGTCGCACCAGTCTTCCAGGTTCGTGATTGTGTCTGTGATTGTGTACTGTGGGGGAAACAACTACGATATGAACAAGGCAATCAAAATCTCGCACGTCCAACAAGCAATCCAAGCACGCACATGAAACACCACCCTCGGCAAGGACAGAATCAATAAAAAGCTCCTACGAAATCTGCATGATGGCACCATTCATATTCTTACTGACCTCTTCAATCATCACTGGCAAGCGAATGGGCTGCCAGCGAATTGGAAGCACACGGACATCATTTTTATTCCAAAGACCGGCGAACCCTTCAGCTTAGAGACTCTGAGATCAATATCGCTGACTTCATGCCTCGAGAACCTCCTCGACCACGTCATTCTCAGCAAACGCCAACCATACGTATAATCGAAGCACCTGCTTCCCGAAACAATTTTCGGATTCCGGCCACACCTTTCCATTTACGACATCTTCCTTAAGTTCAAGGAACAAGTCCTTGAACATGTCAACGCACAACACTGGAACAATCCTAGCATTCGCTGTCAAAGGCGATTTGCATAATCTTTACAGCATATTTACAAACCAATGGCTTGTCAACTATTCTCTTTATAATTACAACAGCATAACGCGTCTTTATAACCAACCGTACCAGCCACAGTAGGTGTCGGCTCATTCAGAACCCTGAAGTTACCTACCCACACCGATGGAACCCCACAAAGTCCTACCCTATCACTCACACTTTTCGACATTGCTATGATAAAACTACTGACACACTGAACGCAATGCCTGGAATCAGTACTCATAATACCTCGACATTCCTATCTGGACCACAACTGATTCCGAAGGAGAGAAACATGCCCATCTCCAACAAGTCACCTACGTCCTCCAGCAATATGCAAGAACAATCGGTCCCAAATGTTCCACCTAAACGTGGTAACTATTTTTTGTCCGACAGAAATGGCGGGAAAAAACCTCTATGAAATACCCCGCATAACACTCATTCTGGATGGTAAAGAAATAACCACAGTAATCCGCGTCCGCATCATTGTCCTTCACATACCACAGGACGGCGGACTGACTGACTGAAAAACCTTTATTTACAGAATTTTTTTTTACTGGGAGGGTGGAGAGAGGTACTTAAGGGGCCGCCCCGTACGGAGGCGCATACACAATCCAACACCTCAAACAGATCCCCTCCCAAATCACACGAACGGTCAGCCGCTTTACTACCAGACAACGCGAACTGAAAGAAGACGTAACCCGGCTCGTCCAGGCCCTAATAATCAGCCGCGTCGCCTACGCTGCCCCGTACCTGTCCATCATCCCCAAGAAGAAAAAGTGGACAGTCACTTTAGCATACGCTAAAGAGAATGAAGCCGAAGGCCTGCGCGCTCACGAGACAATTATTTATTTATCGATTAAATTCAGATTCACTAAGGTATTATTCATTTATTCACACTCGTTAAATGACTTGAAATTCTCATCGGAATGCGTGGTTACTTCTTATTACTCTTTTCGCCCACCAAAGGTCATTTGTTCAAGGGCTTTATCTACTGTGCCTTAAACTTCGCTCTAATTAACACTAAAGGTCGTGGGTTCAACTCGCACCAAAGGTCCAAGGTTAGAGTGCCTTAAATAACACCAAAGGTCGTGGGATCGACCATCAATGGTGGCACCATCAATTTTGGTGCCATTGAAATTTCTGAACGCTGTAATTTCCGACCAATTAGCTTTTAAAGGTCTTCGCCCTAATATCAAATAGACATACTTCTGTGGAACGCAAACAACCAAGCAGTCGGCCATTACCGGTCACAGCCCCACTGGAGCTCGAAGATCTGGGGGAACATAACCCTATAAGAGATGAAGTTCTCAACTATTGCTGAATGGGCGAGTTGGTGCGTATAAGAGAGATCATAGACGCTCAAATCATAAGCCAACCAGAACGCCTAGCCCTAATACCTAGGCCTAGTTCATCTAGGCTACCCCACACAGGGACGAGGCCGCGGACTAGCAAACTATATCGTCTCCACCATCCGTGAGCACATCAGGGTAGCCCCTACCCTCAGAAGCATGCACCCGGAACACCATGACGGCAGTCGCCAAGTTAGCGCTAAGACCCTACAGACAAGATATTGTAACCTACCCACTACACGCTACAGAGATGCCGAGCAGTGCCCTGAAAAACGGCCATGATGGCCAGCGTTGTCAACAATACCCTTATATGAATGGCCTCAGTGACGGTCCGCGCTGCCAGTGCCCGGAAAACATAGGATACAGCCATCACGTTGACAGTCACCTCCAGTTCAACCTCGAGCACGTCACATTTCTTACTGACTCCCAAGGGGCCTGTCGTAGCTATGATAGAGGCAGAATATCTTCCAATGCCCACACACTCCTCAAACAAGCCTCCCAACTCCCGAACGTAGAAATAGTATAAGCTCCAGGTAACGAATCCCTCCGTGGAATTCAGCGTGCCCACGCTGTAGCCAGAGCTCATGCCACCCGGGCGCCACAAGAGGACACGTCTGTATCGATGGAGCCCATACCATAACAATGCAGCGCCATGCTACAAGACCACAGATTCAACAGATTACAATAACCACCTCCTCAGAAGCCCCTCACATGCGAAGACGGAGAATCATGGCAACTATAAACCAACACCGTCCCCCTTTAAGCGGACTACACACAGTACACCCACCCTATGCTCATACGAATACACCATTTGTAACGACTACGCCTCCTTTTATCGCAGTACATGGGCTTGCCTGAATATACAAGCAACCCCGCCAAAACCCAACCCTATACCGGAGCGGTGGGAGACCATGCTGACTAGCTCGCACCCTCGTGACTAGCAACAGCTAGTGTGGCGGGCCCAGGAGACAGCAAATCCACAGGAACTCTGGAGTTAGGGCCCCTCCCTGCACAAGCAGGAAGACACATGCTTCTTGTCAACCGCCAACCTCTTTAACACGGTTTTCTTAGCATGTGGACTGAGCCGTGGTTCTGAGTTCTATAAAAAGAAGTAACTTTATAAAATTAATTACAGTAAACTTACTTCGGTCTTTCGCGATGCTTTCTTGGTAATTATGGCTTACGTTTCTGGTCAATGTAGTGGCATAAGCATCGACAGAGAATTGGACCCGTGGTATCGGCTAAGAACTCGAACAATTACCGGCAAAATACGCAATTGTAAATTCGCATGCTTCACCACCACTACACGTCCTCCTCCAAACCACCCCGACCTCCAGTGTTGTTTGCTAAAAGCCTCAGATAGGGCAACCGTTCAAGTCACACAACTTGCCAGACAAGCAGTAGAGAGAGCTTATATTTCGTGCATGTTCTTACTCAGATGAATTCGGCGAGAAAAAAAGGCGTGAGGAAGCGGTCATCTTCGCCCTTTATGGGGCCCACAGCTGCCCTGCCACACCTTATGGACAGCATTTGGAGCGTGCCTCTGATCACAGGAGCCGCGGCCTTCCTCAGCACGGCGGGCATGTCCACCTGCGGATTCTTCTACGTCGTGTACATGGACCACTACGGAATAACACGCCAGGAAGCGTCCTGGCCCGCCAGCATTAACCTGATTGTCTCCCATGTGATTGGTAAGACGAATTGAACGTTGCAGCTAAGTAAAGATCACATGTCTTCGCCGCTGAAGCGAGATTTCTGTATTCCTGGAATACTTAAATGTACAACTTGGCGTTCGTTATTCTCTGAATTACCAGCTAATTTCACATCTGCTTTTTCTTGCGTAAGCTTGTGTTTGGGGTATCGTGTTATCAGACATTCCGTTCATTTCGTGCCTTTCACTTACTTTTTTGCGCACTCTTTCAATCTTAAATTGCTGAGTCATAACCAAAATAAGGCGCTTGTATATAGCCGGCAACCTGGCTTTGCTGTCAGGGGAGGCTGTTTTTTGGCTACCATTGTGAGGGATAGAGACGGACAGGTTCTATAGTAGCCGATTTCCTGCCCCACCGCGTGATTGTATGTTTTGTGCTGTTTCACCTGCATTTCTTTAACCGAAAAATCCGCCACGGTAGCTTAGTGGCTATGGCGTACTGGGTACGAGGTCGCTGGTTCAATCGCAGTCGCGGCGGCTGAATCTTGATGGAAGTGAAATGCATATGCGATCCTTTTGCGTGCTTGGGCGCACTGTAAAGAACCCACGATGGTCAAATTTAATCCTCAATCTTCCGCTACGGTGCCTGCCATAATCTGATTATGGGTAGGGCATGTAAATCCCAAGAACTTAATGTGATTAGAAGTTTCTGGGAAATTCATGCACTTTTCGTAAATCCGCATATAACTATTTCAAGACAAGCTTGGGTTGCAGGGTATGTGCAACTGTGTATGGGTCCGAATAGACAAATTGATTCACTGGGCATAAGCAACTGGGCACATGACACTAGCTTTTTGAACATTCTTCGCCAATTTTCAAGAATGTGCGATGTGCCACTGGTTAGGTGTCCAGATAGATAAGCAGAAGAAGAGGCAAGCAGGGAAGAAGTCGGCAGCAGAAAACTGAAGTCCACTACAGAGGAGTGCAAAAGTCGGCATCAAAAGCAGCCGAGTGTGGGGAATATGCTCACGTCAACAGAATGGGACCATAGCGTGCATTGAGCGAGGCTCGTTGAGCTCCAGGCAGCGAAGAAGGTGACAGTAACAGACAATAGAAGAATTATGCTACGCAAAGGCGAATAATTTGGCAATACACTGTGTCGTTAAATAGCTTCAGTGCTAATCGCGATAACATCGACATTCGTCGTGAGATGATTTCTCATGTAATTTTTATTTTCCTTGACTGAAATTCGACAGCCATAGCTTCGTGCCGCTATGCAAGAAATGAGTCTACGAGTAGTAGGCAGGCCAGAGCATGCTAGCTCAGGCCGACCTCTCTGCCCTAATAAAAGTAACTCTCCTCTTACGTGCACAGTTCCCGCCGTGACGTAGAGGTAAGCGGGCGAAAATTCAATATGGCGTTGCTCCTCCTGGCAACTAGGCTGCTCGGTCTCCGTGCCGACTTTAATGATTTGATAAATAGTGCAACTAAGTTTGAATACTTATGGACCTTCTAATGTGCCTCAGTAGTTTTTCATATGCGGGAGAACGTGTTGCTAATAACCACTTCTTGTTCTGGCATTTTGTTCATGTTGTGTACATGGGCAACTTTGTTTCCTGGCCTTTCTTATCTTCTAGGTCTCATTCTAGCAGCTCTACAAGGAACCGTATCCATCCACAACCTCACATTGATAGGTGGCCTATTATCTTTTACGGGATTCGTACTGTCCGCATTCGCTCCTAATATTCAAGCACTGTCTTTAACCATGGGGGTCATTTACGGTAAGTACTTGTCTTGAACGACAGACATGTCTGAGACCATTATATACTTGGAACACTTCACGGTAGCTATAATTAAACATTTATCTGGAATACGCAGAAGCACGGTGTTTGTGCATGTCAGAGGCTCCGTTACGGGAGAGCTCCTTTGGAAACCACACTTTCCTTTCTTTTTTTGCACTGAGGTGTGAAGTACACGAAGTGTAGCAGACAACCATAAACGGCCCTTCGCTCAGTGCTCATTTTGTATTACTTTACCTTAAGTATAGTGGTAATTAAAGGCAAAAGAAGCTGAAAGAATAAGTAATAAAGCAGTTCGGACTGTTATGATGCTGTTTAAAATTTCCATTGTTCTAACTTTGCCGCTACCGCGCTGATACATTTTACAGAAAAATCAAGTGTAACTAAAGTTTCCTTATATCGCTATGCAATTTCAGTGCCCGTACGCCAGTATACCACAATATATTTCGAATTTCTTTTCCTCGTATTTGAACCGTTATGGCTTTGTAAAACTTTTCAAAGATCTATAAACTCTGCCTTTACAATTTTAACAGCGAAGCTGTTGCAGCTAACCGTAAAAAGTGCCGCCTACTGCCGCAAAGATCACCGAGCTATGACGTCACTGCGTTGCCTAGCAACCACCTCGCGGAGTGGCGTGTGCCTCGCCTCCACTCCGTGCTGTGCACATGTTGCCTTGAGATGGGACGTTAAGGAGAGGGAAGCAGAGCATGCGCGCGGCACGCTCAATACTCGGGTGAGGGAAAGAGAAAATGAGAGCGAGATAGAGAGAGAAAGAAATCGGAGCAGCACCAACGAGACAACGCGCAGAGATGCTGGCGACGCCGCCCGCGTTGCCTAGCCGCGCATGCACCGAAGCAGTAGCAATGACGTCACCTCGCGTTGCCTAGTAACCGCCGGCACAGGTGCGCGCTCGCTTCGCCCGACAGACACACGGCTCCGCCGAGCACCCGCCAGCTGCGCGCTACTGCGCATGCGCCGTGACGTTATCCTGGCATGTCGTCTGCTGCGCGCCGCCCGTACACTGTGTATAGCTTTCGCCCAGTGTACATGCGCTGTTTCTTGGGAGAGCTTAGCTACTGGTTGCCTTTGGTGCCTTACCTCCCACTTCAATTGCTGCTTCTGAGATCAACCGTAACTAGGTTGATCTCAGAAGCAGCAATCATCGCTCCAGAATACCCTTCCTACATGCGTAGTTAAGTTAAACCAAGTTAAGACCTAGCAGCAACCAAGTTAATACCTAGCAGTAGCAGCCAGTAAGACTTGAGGATCGACAGTTTCGCTGTGCCTAAGCTTTGCACGACCGAGCACAATCTTGCCCGTCTTTTTTGCCTATGAAATACTGCCTAAGTGTGAACAGACAATGTCCACGTTTAGGACGTCACGGCGTCCGCCAAAGTGCGCAAACTGCACTTTGGCGTCGCCATTCGCCTTTCATTTTTTTTTGCATTTGCTCTGAATTACCAAGCTTCGATCTTTTCATGATAACAGTAATTCTATGATATTGCAGAAGCGAGATGTACCAATACAACTCACGGCTTCTTTGTCTCGTTAGTGTCCCTTTGTATATCATACTGTGTTTTCCCCAAATTACTGTTTCCAAGAATCTAAATGCAGCAGAATTTAGGTTGGCTCCATAGTGTTACAAAAGGGAGCACTTATACGCACGCATAAATCCATGCCATACAAATGTAGTCCTTAGCCGGCAAACTAATGCAGGCAAGCTCTTGCTTCACACGTTTTTTTTTTTTTGTATCTACCTGCTTGTCTACCTGTCTTGAGCAGCTTGAGCAGAGTTTTCCGAAGCGTAAAACTTTAAAAAGAAATTCTGTATTGTAGAAATAGTCTGCGATCTCGCTGTTGATAGGAAGCACGTGTTTTTATTTCCATTGCTCTGCTGCTGCTGATCGCGAACACATTCGGAGATGCTCGCTTAGGCGTGGTGCAGTGGTTCCTTTGGCGTTGCAAACCTATAGACGGACGAAGTAAGCCAGCGTGTCGGTGCAAGTGCGAAAGCAAGCTTAGTTGTCTAAGCGATGTCTCCGCCTTTAGTTTACAACTCTGTAAGTGGTAAATGCTCGGCAAATTAAAATTCAATTGAATATAATATTTTCTTTTCGCGAAAGCTTCTTTACTAGGAAGCCTTGAGGCAATTGCTCGCTTTCTTTTAAGCATGCTTGCAAAGTCTAAAATGCAACATTCGCGAGTCTGGGCCGTAAACTTAATAAGATTTAGACTCGTGAAGCTTCCAACCGTACAAAGTGTCAAGTGGTGAATTGCGTGCGCTCTGTATATAAAAGATACAGCGTTTCTAGGAAAATAAAAAAAACTGTTATACATACGCATTTGAGGACCTAGGTCATGTGTACTAGTACATCTTCATGCTCAAATGGCTGGCAGTCACACTATGAAAACTAGTAACTTTAAATTTTGTGATATCCGACTGCCCTTTCTTATAGATGAACTGCAACATGAGCCGTAATGAAGGCACAGGCGGGGATCACAACCAATAAAACTGGTGCAAGCCTTCGCCAATTCATGCCGTTTCTGTCTTCTATTTCATTATGCGATAACTAGAAAACTTATGAATCTAGAATCATATGATGGATATTGATTGATGAGGTGTAACATCACAACGCCACATGGGTTATGAAAGGCGTCCTACTGGAGGGCTCCAAATTATTTAGGACCACCTGTGTTTCCTTAACGGGGCTATAAATTTGGATGCACGAGCGTTTTTGCATTCCGCCCCCATGTAAATGAGACCACCTCGGCAGAGAAACGAACGTGTAACCTCAGCAGCAGAACTGAAGCTTTCCTATTTATATCCATGGTGCTGAAGTACTGTGCTTGAAACTGATTATCAGTAGGATGGTTACTTGTGCCCCCCACTAGTCTATACTCACGGTTAACTTTCTGTGGCAATGAAGGGAAAGTTAGGGGCGTGGGGATGCTGCACATATGTTACCGCTCCAAGTAGTCCGGCAGCGTTTGACAGTGCTTTTGGTTGCAGACGCTTAACCGACGCAGCTTCCACGTGCGACGGTTTCGCGTTTTCCCGTACGCGGAAGCGAAAAGCCGCAAAATAAGTAAACTTTTACACTCAGAGGCGTGTTCTGTCTTATTTAACTGTGGCTAATAAGCTGTTTATGTTTCCTCTTCCCCAGCCTAAACCAACGTGGATTAAAACGCGGGAATCTTTTCAGAAGCGATCTCGCTTGTGCGCGCTTGGCCTCTGTAGCTTTCCCTTCACTGTCGCAGAAAGTTCTCCGCGAGTATAATACCAAGATTTTTATTGTGCATTTCAGGTATCGGCTGCGGAATCATGGTGATTATGCTGTCTGTTTACAATGCCACGTACTTCATGAAGTATCGAGGAGTGGCCACTGGTTGCAAGTTCGTAGGCTGGTCCCTTTCGGGTTTAGTGTTTCCTCCTATACTGACCGTCCTCTTCAATACTTACGGCTTCCAAGGTGGCATGCTGCTGTTCGGCGGAATTGTTATGAACGTCATGGTCTTCGTTATGCTGCTAAGAAATCCGAGACCCATTCACTGTTGCACAACTGGCAAGAAGAAAGCAAGCCGGCAGCAGATACCTTCGGTGGTAGGTTCTGACGTGTTCCGACACACTTCGTTCTTTCAGCAGAAATCTAAGGACAGAGGTTGACGAGCTGATGGAGATTCTAAATAATAAAAAGTGGTCAAATAAGGGATATATCAGACTGAAGCCAAGGTTTGGACAATGGCACTAGACTTCGCCTGGATCGTGATGAAGACAAGTTGCCTTGTCGAAACTTAGGGCATCCCTCATCCTACCAGTGTTAATAAATTTTTGCGGTGGCTATTTCATTCATGTTTAATGCTATAAGTATGTGTCCTGTCACAGTGCGCAATAAAGCCACTTTTGCACACGTGATATGAAGGTATATTGCGGAGACAAAGAAGAACACATTCATGCTGGCTTTTATATTATGGCTTTGTGGAGAGTACGAACAGCAGTGAACAAAATGATATGATACATTTCATTTGGGTCTTGTGAGTCTCTCGAACATGCACTACCCTATTACATTGTTCCCAGAACATAGCTGCCCACCGTGCATCCAAATTGCATATACAAAAAAAAAATGTACAACAAGGAAACCGGGAACATTACACAGAATGTCAATATACAGGCTCGGTGGTGAGAATAATTTCAGTATTAGGTAGAGAGTTTAGCCAAGTCAAAGGCTTGGCATGCATGAAAACTTAATACGCAGGGTTTTTCAGCGAACACTTTCAAAAATTTTTAAAGGTTGCCTGTGGCAGATATCACAATTCTAGTTCATGAGCTGGTCTACTCGAAGAGGCGGACATTACTTGCAAAATAATTGCAATGCATAATCCACTAATTAAAAAAATTGACAAATTAAGTTTTTAACTTGTTACCTTGTGGCACATATGGCAATTTAGAAATCTTAGCCGTGGAGTTCGCAAGGCGGATCCACTTGGAACGAATTCTCAGGTTGGCACCAGTTTTGAGATATTAATTCCTGAACTTCGCGGAGAAATGCATCGGTGTTCCACTTTTGCGATTCCATGCATAAAGCGACGTTTTGTTAAGAAAGTAACTGGTTCTCGTTTGAGTATGAGTATCTCATTTATATCGTTTATTGATGGTTCCATACAGATACTCCACCAAAATTGATAACATTTTGTTCATCTGTGCTGCGATGAAGCTCCATTTAAACTGTACATATTAGTGGCTATGCTTTAGGCAATAAGCCAATGCAGTGAGGAATTTAGGCAGTCACCATATATTGTGCAGTTGTTTACTCGGATTCAGGGCTTGCCATTAAACTTCTTGTCATCTGATACTTCTTACAACACAACTCTGCTGCAGGCGAAGACTGTTCCTGACGTAGATTCTAGTGCTGTCGCCAGGTTAGATTGGTATGGGTCCCACACTGAGCATGCGTATTCAGTTTGGGTCTAACAAATGTTAAATATGCTAGTAGTTTACTGAAGAGGGTACGAGACGAAGATTACGGCGCAGGTAACATAGAACACGATTGGCATCATTGCTAATGTTGCAAATGTGTGAAGACCAACCGAGGTACTGGATAGGTTAACACCTAGGTACTTATAAGAGGTGACGGCACATATTTCAGCACCAGCGATAGCGTATTTAGCTGAAATAAATGATTGGCGACGGTGGAAAGTAAGTAGCGACGTTTTCTTGACGTTGAGAGACATTAGCCAGTTATTACACCACGTTTCAATGATGTTAAGGTCGGACTGGAGTGAACGAGAATCAGCGTCATTAGTAATAGGACGATATATTACGCAATCATCAGCGAACAAACGAATTTTCGAAGAACAACCTTCGGTAAGTCGTTAGTGTATATTAAGAAGAGTAGGTGGTCCTAGGACCGTGCTTGCGGCACACCGGAGATAACGGGTGATAGATTAGACGAGCATTGGTTAGCGAAAACGAACTGTTGACGGTTAGTCAGAAAGTTGCGTACCATTGGAGAACAAGAGGGTTAAGATTTAGACGCGATAGCTTTAGGAAGAGTCGTTCATGAGGAACCTTGTCGAATGCCTTTTGGAAATCTAGGAAGAGGGCATCTACAGGTACGTTTTGATCAAGATGTGAGCTTATGTCATTAACGAACAGAGCTAGTTGAGTCTCGCAGGACATGCCTTTCTGAAAGCCGTGTTGATTAGGATTGAAAAATTAGCGATGTTAGGAACTTTACAATATGATAGTAGATTATATGCTCCATTAGTTTGGAACAAACACTGGTGAGGGAAATTGGACGGTAATTGTGGCACGATGACGATGATACTTTTTTGGCACTGGAATTATCTTACTTATTTTCCCAGTCTTGCGGCAACCCTCCAGATGATAATGATTGCTGAAAGATTGTGACACAAAATTACACTAGAGATGTGTGCAGTGTTCTTAAGCATTTTGGAATTGATTCCATCGATGCCGGCCGACGATGTTAATTGAGGGATTCTATTAGCTTGGCGATGCCGTATGCGTCAAATGTTATGTCGGCATGGTTGGGTGGTTGAGGTAAGGACAGTCTGGGAGTTCAGTGTTGGGCTCAGAAGTGAAAGCGGAAGAGAAGACAGAGTTTAGTATTTCTGTGCTTGCTTTCTAGATGTACGGAAACGGCATCAGCTGTGCATAGATGGGACGTTTTGACAAGGCTTAGACTGATTAGTTTGCAAGCGGAATAAATTATTAACAGTGAAGCTGTTTAAGCTGGAGGTAGCCCGGTGGTGTACGCCTGAAATGTGGGCCGATCCTGGAGGTTGTGAAGAAAAGGTCCAAGCGCAATGGCACATACTCCTCTGAACTATCGAAACTGTTAAAGCTCGGGGACGGTCCTTTGAGTGTACGCCACCAAACCTCGGCCTGGCGATGACGTCACCATTGTCGCCTAGCAACACTTCGCCCCAGCTGCGCCGACCGTGCCGAGCCTCGCCACAGCTGCGTGAGCCGTGGCGTCATCGCGCGCACCGCAGCGCTTCGCGTTAGCTTTGCCGAGCCATGACGTCACCGCTCTGTGCGGAGTGGTTGCCGCGGCTGCGCGGAGGCAGAGCTAAGCTGTGACGTTACTGCGCCGAACCACAGGATATGCAGCTCAGTGTCGCTGCCACAGCGACACAAAAACCCCGACGTCTCCGCGCTGAGCCTATCGCCGCGAAGATGGGGCGGCCGAAGAAGAGCGTCACTCCCGAAGAAGAGGAAGCATGGCGCGAAAGCCGCCGCCATGCTCTTCTAGAGCGAGTGAGGCGACTTCGGTCCGATCCCGGGTGTCGCGCCGCCGAAGCGGTGGCGAAGCGTCGGCGATTCGCAGAAGATCCGGAGTTACGAGCCCGCGAAACCAAACAAAGGCGTTTGAGCGTCCAGAAGCGTCCAGATACTTTAATGACCGAGTGTTCGTTGCTTCTTGGGCTGTCGATGATTCCGGGGGGATCTTGTGCGAACGTGGCCGAGTCTCTAAGCATAACCTCGCAAAAACTTGGCCGAATCGAGATAAAGCTATGTGGGGTCGCCAGCTTCGCTGTTTGCCCAGTCTTCGCACCACTAGGGTGAAGCTGACCCTATTTTTTTACGAGCTCAGTCCTGGAACTTTTTTTATAATGGCTGTGCTTTAAGCCCTTACTACATCTTGTGAAAAAAAAATTGACAAATCGTTGTTTATGCCAGAAGTTCCCGAGTATCAATTTTTGAAAAAAAACGCATAGCTATGATTTCATGAACTGTAACTTTCATGTGTCGCATATCATACAATATACGTTTATGGACATATTTTATAACCCTACAGAAATAGGTTCGAATTGAAGAAAACCGTCGTAAAATATTACAACCATTGAAAAACTTCAAACTTTGTTGTAAAAAACGTAGTGTATTTTTCGTAGGTCGAGCTAGGGCAAATTTTTATGATTGTGATGACGTCATCTTTGATAGACAAAATTATCCAAATTGACCAAATTCAACATCTGAGGCGAATGCCTTAGTGCACTTCTTCTTATGTGAATGTTTTACTGAGTCGGCTTTAGGATCTTGACGCAGGCTGACAGAATGCCTTCTTTCTATTTCTCCGAAAGTGAGCGAGAGTGATTTATTTGCAGCAAAAAGAATCATGTGCGGTTAGCTTCCCAGCAGAGGGCTAGCATTTGTGCACCTTCGATCCTAGAGATCATTGTTGATAACCTTGTCTTTAGTTCTTGAAACACTTAAGTGCCGAAATTTTCATTTCCTGTCATATTCACCCCTATATGTTCTAAAACCAGTATATCCTGTAAAAACGGTATATTTTGGTACCAAATTTTTTTCTCGCAGCAAAAGAAATGCTCTCTTTCGCAAACAACCCATAACTGCAGCTGTAACATCAGCTACAACAATGAATGCTCTTTTCATAGAACCACAAGGATATCTTTTATGCTGAAAACATCACGGTAGGCTGATAAAGAGCAAACGAATTACCTGCCTTTTTTTTCTGAGCTGCTTTCAAGTGTAAGATTTATAACCTGCTTACAACCAAGTGAAAGATAACCCATTTATGAACTTGCGCATTGTATTAACAGCTGCCTGCATTCTTATTTAAAGAGGAAAATAACTCCAACTTATTCCCAGGGTTACAGTCGCTATGAATTTCATTGGTAGAGATCACATATCCAGGCTAAGTATGTGTTCATTTCCTTTGTGCCGATTCTATTAGGTTAAAGAAAGTCGTTCTACATGTATATCACATACAAGATACACCATGCAAGAAGGGGTTATATCGATGCCACGCCGACACATACCTGCACCGTGCATGGACTGCAGCATGACTGGAGACTAAGGATCCTCTTGAGCCCCTGTGCTGTAGTATGCATGCAGCTGAAGAACACTTGCCAAGCTTAATACCCTTATTCGACGCTTGCATTTGCATGCCCGAGTTTAGAGTACACGCGTTGAAGTGACCTTCATTTCTCGCTGTGCTTTGTTTTCTACGTTGCTGTTTCGGCCCATCTAAAAAGAATTCCCGCAAAGGGTTGTAATGTCAGCGGTTATTGCTACGAAGCACCCAGCACCACATCCTTGAGAGGGGCGTACCTGAAAATTCTTACTGCGATCGCAATTATACGGACACTCTAGGCCGTTTTCGCCGTCGCCGCGATGCCGCCATGTGCGAGGCGCACGCGTGGTCCGCAGAGCTCACTCGGCCTGCGGGCCGTGTGTTTGTGGTCACGTGATCTTCTATGGGTGCGGCCATGAGGCGATGGAAAGCATGCGAGGCCTGACCGAGAGTTCTGGATGCTTCGTACATGTTGCCGTCCCGCGCACCCGGTATTAGACGTCTTGTACGTGATGCAGTGCGCTCTGCCCTCGTGGCCATGTTTGGAGATAGCGCGAGGGGCCGGGAAGGCTGGCGGCTCCATCCATGCAGTCTTCCAGCGCGCCCAGTGTTACAGGTCACGTGATGGGCTGAGATTTCGACATGCGGCACACTTCAAATGGTGAAGGGAGAGTCAGCACGGAGCATTCGCTTCGGGACAAGCACGCACGCACTTCATCACGCCAGCGATGTGAATGCGAGTGCTCGCGGTAATCGAGTGAAATCAGCTCATGTCTGTGTGGGCGCATAGCAACACACTTTATAGTAGTTAAGGCGCATGCTTACTGCAATTCACAGTGCCCTTAAAACTACGGGCCTAATACCCCTGTGACATGGCACCTGTAGTGTCATTTGCAGTAAATGACATTCATATCGAATGTCATTGCGGTCTTGCGTTCCCAGTCTACACGGGTAAGCAAAATGGCATTCGCAATTGATTGGCAATGTTTATCGGCAGGCTGCTATGATAACGAAACTTTACAAATCGTGCTTCTTGTTTACATATTTTCACTATATTGTTAGCAATACAATGGTAAACATTTGATGGTTACTAGAAAATGTATTACATTTTGTTTTAACTTAACATTTTTTTAAATTTTTTGCCAAGCCCCTGTCGTCGAGATTACACAAGTCGCGCGTGAACGAGTTCGGGAAACTCATTCAATGGGCGAATGCCATTAGCTGTCAGTGTCATTCACTATGCCCTTGTAGAAGCAGCAAAAATGGCGTTAACGCGTTATCTCATTCGCTGCGGATGACATTACCAGTGCTGTGTGACAGGGATATTACTAGCTTGGTGCATTATTCTAATATTTTGCTCAGTGGCTATGGTGTTGGGCTGCTGAGCACGAGGTCGCGGGATGGAATCCCGGCCGCGGCGGCCGCATTTCGATGGAGGCGAAATGCGAAAACACCCGTGTACTTAGATTTAGGTGCACGTTAAAGAACCCCAGGTGGTCCAAATTTCCGGAGTCTCCCACTACGGCGTGCCTCATAATCAGAACTGGTTTTGGCACGTAAAACCCCATAATAAAAATAGTCTAATATTTTTCTTTCACAATCAGTGATGTGCCTTTCGGGTGAAACTTATTTGTTTCAGCCCTATGCAATGGTATTCCCACGGATGGCAACATAGTTTCAAGCAGAGAAGTCCCCAAACCGTTACGACTGGGAAAAGATAACATATTTGGACAAGAATGCTGGCTTGAATACATGAATGAATATTACGTCAATCTAATTCTAGATAAATGTGATACCATCGCTTTTTATTTTTAATAAATTTTATGAAAATGCTATCTGCAGGAACGCAGATAGGCTCCTTTCCACGCCTATCGGCAAAAGGTGCAGCCGTTCTATCCGAAGTACACGATAGCAGTCCCGTCGTTCTAGGATTGCGCCCACTAGCCGGTGTGTCCCTTGCATGGGAGTCAAAATGTCTGAGTAAATTGCACTAATATTCACTGTTGTAAATACCGTAATTATTGTAACTAGGCCCTCTGTACCCTTTTTACTTCCCACTTTGTGCTTTCTCCAATTCTGTTCCCTATTCACTGTACCACTCACCTTTCTGACCAATGTGCAGTTGTCAAGCAATCGCCAGCAAAATTGTTTTTCGTTCTTCCAACAAATGTACTCGCTTTGTCCACAATCAGACGCGGGCTGACGCGGACGCGTAGTAAGCCGCACCTTTCGCCTATTTGTTTTTTGGCGCGACGGCGAAGATGTTTTGTTGGTGTACACGGGAGAGGGGATCGCCTCTATGACGAGCCCCGCCTCCCTTCGGACCACCACTATATAGCCACACTAGTCATCATCATGCTTTCTCGTTCAACCTTTACCTTCTGAGCTCGCCTCCTGTAACTTTTTTTTCCGTCTTCAAGGGGAAAGTGGGGAGGGGGGGGGGTCATCAGAAAATTCTGAGTAGGGGGGTACGACTACCCCCCCCCCCCCTCCCTGGCTCTGCCAATGCGTGGGGAAGTGTATTTTTGATACATGGTAGTAAAGAGGGGTATCTAGAAAATAGAGAACACTGCATGAACGGAAACTTGCATTGATTCAGAGGCTGAACAAATAAAAACGTCCAGTACGAATATATACTCCAGACATGTTTGTACAGCTGCTTATTCCGAACTTAAGCATGTAAAGGCGTTTATTGCACGCAAGCGTTAGGGCTGACCGTCCGATCAGTTCAGGGAACCGCGAGCGCGAGCGGCGTAGTCCGAGCGATGCGCTGGAGAGACTGACCCACTAGACAGCGCTTGTAAAGATGCCCCATTGCACCGTCCCTCTTCTTCACTACAATTACCCCGGGGACGAAAAAGGGAGCCGTCCGGCGACCTAACAGTTCGTCACTATTAGGGGATCATAATACGGCTTGAGGCGCTCGACGTTGACAATGCCGCGTCCGCGACGGGGCATGTCGGAAGATGGTTCAACGGGCTCAATCACATAGTTGACGGGTGATGCACGCTCGACGATGCGGTAGGGACCTTCATACTTAGGCATTAACTTGGAAGACTAACAGAATCCATGTTACTTCTTCAAAAAGAAATCATACTAGGTGGTTTTGAGCGTCAACTTTACATAGTTGGAATATTTATCGATTATTCAAAAGCCTTTGATCGGATTAATCATACCACACTTTTAAAAAAGCTACAGCATTACGGATTCCGTGGGGCATTTTTTACACTTATGCAAAGCTACTTGAGTGATCGCAAGCAGCAGGTACAACTTAATAACTATAAATCAAGCTTTCGGTCCCTAAACAGCGGAGTACCGCAGGGAAGCATCCTAGGGCCTCTACTTTTTAATGTATATATTAACGACGTAGTAAGAATAGATGAAAATACCCAATTTATAGTTTATGCTGACGATACTAGTTTGTTTTTTTTGGATCAGATTTATCGGAAATT
Source organism: Dermacentor silvarum (assembly GCF_013339745.2). Classification (NCBI taxonomy): domain Eukaryota; kingdom Metazoa; phylum Arthropoda; class Arachnida; order Ixodida; family Ixodidae; genus Dermacentor; species Dermacentor silvarum. Next base: position 6,923 of record NW_023606672.1, on the reverse strand, counting down.
CAAACCAGAGCAAATAACGTACTCGCGAAACTGCATACCTGGAGTTTGAACAACTCGCTAACTATAAATACGTCAAAAACAAAAGCGGTTTTATTTAGAGCTAAAAGCAAGAAAGTCAACTTTGATTTAGCGCTTTTTCTTGGTCCATCCAAAATTGAGGTGGTTCCTGCTGTGAAATGTCTTGGTGTACTCTTTAATGAAAACATGTCCTGGGATTTGCAGTCTGATTCTGTTTGTTCCAGTCTTTCTCGCACGGTTGGTATATTATCGCGCACACGTTTTCTTTTGCCTGAGAAAGTAAAACTGTTATTGTATAACTCACTTTTCCTTTCAAAACTGTGCTATTGCTACCTAGTCTGGGGAACCACCACAATTTCCAACATTCTGAGGATTTCTAGATTACAAAAAAGGGCTGTCCGTTTGATTGTCAATGCTCCGTATAACGCGCACACAAGGCCCCTCTGTAAAAATGTAAACGTAATACCTGTTGACGACTTGTACGAATCTTTACTAATAAAACGCTACAAACAAGGCATTAAAACAAACAATCTGGGCTTGAAAGAACTTGCTAATTTGACTGAAAGATTGCATGTTTATGACACGCGCGGAATCACTTTTTGGTTTACGCCACGGACCCGCACTAATTATAACCGACAAATGATCGCATATACATTGCCTACTCTTTTAAACAACCAGCATTGTTTTCTGTAATGCAGCTGCTATCAAGTTTTGATTTTGTACTGGAAAGTTTCTCCAAGTTTTCATAAATTTTGATGTCGTGCAGAAAAGTATATATTTGCTTTTCAATGTTAATTTCAACACTGTTAGTTTTAATTTCCGATGTATAGTTTTGCCATTGTAAGCTTGTCGCATAGGAACTTTTTTGTTGTTGTTGTTGCCCCTGTCAAAGTGCAATTATCGGGTACAGACCCCGTCAAGCCTTTTTTTGGCTTTTAGGTCTGTGCCCCCAGCATTTTGTACATGTTGTAATGTACCATAATGCCGAAATAAAATGAAATGAAATGAAGACAGACCAGGTGCCGCGGAAGGAACTGAGAGCCACACAAGCGCTCCAGGAAGAAAGGTGGGCGCAGAGGTGGTGTCACCGCGAGTGTTCTTCTGGCGCTCTTGGTCATTGGAGGTAAAAGCCCGGGCGAGGTCGCGGCACTCTTCGGCATGTCTCACCGTATCAGAAATAGGCGCACATTCAGATGCGTCGGGCCGGTATGGTAGCATTGTGTCGATGGTGTGCGATGGGTGCCGGCCATACAATAAGAAATATGGCGAAAAACCAGTAGTGCTCTGCGTAGCGGTATTGTACGCGTAGGTGACGAAGGGCAGAATGGCGTCCCAGTTTGTGTGGTCGGAGAAGACGTACATTGAGAGCTTGTCGCCGAGCGTACGGTTGAACCGTTCCGTGAGTCCATTTGTTTGAGGATGGTACGCTGTCGTTGTGCGATGAACAACGTGGCACTCTTTGAGAATAGCTTCAACTACTTCGGAGAGGAAGACACGTCCGCGGTCACTGAGCAGCTCCTGGGGTGGCCCATGACGTAGGATGAATCGACGAAGCAGGAAGGAGGCAACGTCACGCGCTGTAGCTGCCGGAAGCGCCGCAGTTTCAGCGTATCGCGTAAGGTGGTCAACCGGCACAATGGCCCAGCGGTTTCCAGCCGACGTCATGGGAAGGGGCCCGTACAAATCTATACCGACGTGCCCAAAGGGCCGGGTGGGGCAAGGTAAAGGTTGCAGCCCAGCTGGAGAGAGGCGAGGTGAAGATTTCCGGCGCTGGCAATCGGGACAAGAGCGTACGAACTTTTGAACGTCGCTGTACATCCCTCGCCAGTAGTACCGCTGTTGAAGGCGCTGGTAAGTCTTGAAAACGCCAGAGTGGGCACACTGGGGATCGGCGTGGAAAGCTGCGCATATTTCGGAACGCAGGCTGCGTGGCACTACCAACAACCACTGGCGGCCGTCGGAGCTGTAATTGCGCCGGTGAAGCAGGTCGTCGCGAATGGCGAAATGGCGAGCGTGACGGCGCAACGCGCGGGTTGTTGTCCTGGTCGATGGATCAGAGAGCCAGCCTATAAGCGACGCAATCCAGGGGTCCTTGCGCTGCTCGGAAGCGATGGTGCGAAGGTCAATGGAAGACACAGTCAACTGAGATATATTGTTGTCAGCCAAGGGAGAGCGCGAGAGGGCATCGGCGTCCGAGTGCTGTCGTCCGCTGCGGTAGAGTACGCGGATGTCGTAGTCTTGCAGGCGAATTAAGCGCCCAACGTGCAAGACGACCGGACGGATCTTTCAATGACGCCAGCCAACATAGTGCGTGGTGGTCAGTGATGACATCAAATGGGCGGCCATACAAATATGGCCGGAACTTAGTAAGAGCCCAGATGATCGCGAGACATTCGTTTTCTGTCACGGCGTAATTGTTCTCGGCTTTCGTAAGCGTTCGACTGGCATAAGCGACGACATACTCAGGGAACCCTTGCTTGCGTTGCGCGAAGACAGCGCCAAGGCCAACACCGCTGGCATCTGTGTGGACCTCTGTAGGGGCCGTCGGGTCGTAGTGGCGCAAAATTGGGGGGGGGGGGGGGGGAGTCCGCAAACGACGAAGACTCGTGAACGCCTCGTCGCACTCTGATGACCACGAGGTGAGGAGCCCGTTGCTCCCTAGGAGCTTCATCAGGGGCGATATGATGGCGGCGAAATTCCAAGTGAAGCGTCTGAAGTATGAGCATTGACCAATAAAACTGCGCAATTATTTGATGGACGTTGGCTTGGGGAATTCAGCAACGGCGCGAAGTTTGTCGGGGTTGGGGAGAATTCCGTCCTTGGATACGACATAGCCAAGTATCGTGAGTTGCCGTGCAGCAAATCGGCACTTCTTTATGTTTAATTGTTGGCCGGCGTTCGATAAACACGTCAAAACACGCCGGAGCCGTTCAAGGTGCGTGGGGAAGTCGGACGCGAAAACTACAATGTCGTCAAGATAGCACAAACATGTGTGCCACTTTAAGCCTCGCAGAACTGTGTCCATCATGCGCTCGAATGTCGCGGGCGCATTACAGAGTCCAAAATGCATGGCGTTAAACTCGTACAAGCCGTCGGGCGTGATAAAGGCTGTTTTCGGTCGATCGACTTCTTCCATAGGCACTTGCCAATACCCGGAGCGCAAATCCAGAGATGAAAAGAACTCGGCTCCTTGCAGGCAGTCAATTGCGTCGTCTATGCGTGGAAGGGGATAGACGTCCTTGCGAGTGATCTTGTTCAGCCGGCGATAATCGACGCAAAACCTTACGGAGCCGTCCTTCTTTGTAACAAGTACGACAGGAGAAGCCCATGGACGTTTCGAAGGTCGAATTACGTCGCGCCGAAGCATGTCGTCGACTTGCTCGGTAATCACACGACGTTCGCTGGCAGAAACGCGATACGGGCGTTGTCGCAATGGTGGGTGAGAGCCAGTGTCGATGTAGTGCCTTACAGTTGAAGTCCGACCCAAGGAAGCTTGCGCCACGTCGAAAGACGAACGAAATTCTTCCAAGAGGGACAGCAGCTGGGAACGCTGGGCCGCTGTAAGGGTTGCAGCGATGGAAGAACCAAATACATCTCTGGGCAATGCGTCAGATGTAGAAACAGCACTGAGCGTACGGTAGGTGGCGCAATTCGGGTAGTCGGGCACGTCGTTAACTTGCACGTCGTCGATGGCTTCCACGGTACCAACACATTCTCCTCGGAGCAGCATGACAGGGTATGGGCACGGGTTACAAACGAAAATTGTGCTAGTGCCCTTGGTGATGTCCACGGTCGCAAAAGGTAGCAACAGGCCCTTCCGTGCGAGGAAACGACCAGACGGCGAAAGTAATGCAATGGCGTCCGAGAGGCCACTGCAGTGCATGGACACGATCATTGAGGCGTTGGGAGCAACCTGAGTGTCGGCTTCAACGATCAGTTTCCTGGAAAGCGGCGGAGCGTCAGTGGGCGTCAAATCCAGCAGCAGCGATAGTTCTATTTCGGCCCGTGCGCAATCTATAACGGCATTGTGGCGCGAGAGAAAATCCCAGCCGAGGATGACATCGTGAGAGCAGCAGGAAAGGATGAAGAATTCTATGGCGTAGACAACGTCCTGAATTTCTACACTAGCAGTGCAAGACGCCAAGGGTCGAATATGCTGAGCACTGGCTGTGCGAAGGGATAGTCCGGACAGGGGCGTCGTGACTCTACGAAGTGAGCGGCAAAGTGTAGCGTCCATAACACATACGGCTGCTCCTGTGTCCACGAGTGCAGACGCGCGGACACCGTCGACAAACACGTCTATCACATTAAATGGGCTGCAATGAGGACTTGTGCACTTCGACGTTGAAGCAGCCCTTGCCTCTTGGACTGCGACTGTTAGTTTTCCTCATCCCGAGTGACGGGATGAGGCCGCATCGGCGACAACGAGCGCCGGCGTGGAGATGGGGAACGGCGGCTGTTCGGCGGCGGGCGGTATATTGGTGACACTCCGGAAGGTGGGTCGTAATATGGACGGGGCGAACGGTTTGGCATGGATGATGCGACGCTGGGCGGCTGCACACAATTACAGAAACGAGCCACGTGACCGGCGTAGCCGCAGGCAAAGCATATAGGCCGGTTGTCAGACGTACGCCACCGGTTCGCTGTGGCTGGTCCCGCCCACGTCGGAGCACGCCCTGTATGGAGCGGCTGGTGATATGACTGTATAGCGGGCTGCACTGGTGGCCTAGCCACGACGTCGGCATAAGTGAGGGGCACAGGCACAGAGAGTGGGTGGGGCCTCGCGACGACTTCAGCGTAGCTGAGCGGTGCTGGTGCCAGAGACTGTTGGGGTGGAGCCACGACCTCGGTGTAGCTCAGTGGCACAGGCGCAGGAACATGGTGGCGTTGGATGGGCAATACGTCGGCAATTTCTTGCTCGATGGCACGGCGGAGCGGAGGCACGATAGTCGAAGCGGGCTGTGGCACATTCGGCGGCTGAGCGAAGGGTACCAAGGAGAGTTGGCGGGCTACTTCCTCCCGAATGAATGCCTTCATTTCCGCAAGCAGTGCGGTCTGGTCGAAGGTGGTAGCCAGACCAGCGATGTGTTCGTCGCGTGAGGAAGACCGACGAGTCAATGAGCGCTGCCTACGTAGCTCCTCGTAACTTTGGCATAACGTAACAATGTCTGTGACGGATTGGGGGTTCTTGGCGAGCAGCATGTTGAAAGCGGCGTCCTCGATTCCCTTCATAACGTTTCTGATTTTGTCTGATTCCGACATCGTCGCGTCCACGCGCTTACACAAGTCCAGGATATCTTCGATATAGCTAGTGAAGGACTCTCCTGGCTGTTGGGCTCGTTCTCGCAAGCGGGATTCTGCTCGCACCTTGCGCGCAGCAGGACGACCAAACACAGCTATTAACGAGGTCCTGAACGCGGACCATGTAGGAATTTCCGTCTCGTGGTTGTTGTACCAGAGGCTGGCCACGCCGGCGAGGTAAAAGAGCACGTTGCTTAGTTTCGCGGCATCGTCCCATTTATTGACGACGCTTACTCGCTCGTACGTGGACAGCCAGTCCTCCACGTCGTTGTCGTCTGTGCCGCTGAAAACAGGAGGATCCTTGTGGCGAGGTAGACCAGAGCACACGACGGAGGGTGTAGGAGGCGTTTGCTGGGTCGTCAGCTGAGATGCGTCCTGAGACATGGTTGAAGAGAGGGTACGGGATCGAAGCTCCAGGATGCGTTCGAGCGTAGCACTCTCCACCACTTGTAAAGGCGTTTATTGCACGCAAGCGTTAGGGCTGATCAGTTCAGGGAACCGCGAGCGCGAGCGGCGTAGTCCGAGCGATGCGCTGGAGAGACTGACCCGCTAGACAGCGCTGGTAAAGATGCCCCACTGCATCGTCCCCCTTCTTCACTACAAGCACTAGACTGCGGAAAAAAAATCACCAACACCTTCTTGGTGTTCCATCACGTCAATGACACAATCTACTACACCAAATGTTTTACAGAGGAAGTAAGGAACCTGTCTTATGGCGGTAACGGGTGCTTCTAAAAGGTAGGAAATTAATATAGTGTGAAGTATATAATTTCTCAATCTGGCTGCGGTGTGCTCTGGAGAATATTTGTGAATAACAGGATAACTCTGCACTCTAGGAAGCAGAGATAAATTGTTTCGGGATGTGTATACAAACAGCCGTTGTTTATGTGTATTCCTTTTCAACTTGGCAATATCGCCACGAGGAGAAGTGGCCAGACAAATGAGAAATCAAATAAATATCATAAACAAAAAAGCTCTGAAAAAAGCAAAAAAGATTAACTTTGATGAGGAAATATAACAAAGTTGAAAAACTACAAAATAAAAGAATAGGTGAGAAAAACATCAGCAGATAGGTATAACCCGTAGCAACGTAACCGGCTGGATAGTTTCTATAAACTTATGAAGTGCATTACAAATTGCCGTTCTTCAACACGGCACAAAACACATTTTTTTCGACAAGGTTTTAACAGGTATAGTTGCCAATGTAACTTAAAAAAACGTATTAACCAAGGGAAGAACGAGCATTCAACGAGTATGAATTATTCCAAATTTGTTAATGAGATTCTAAGAAAGTTCCGCAATAAAGGGGTATACAGGGAGCCTTATTGCAACCTACATCAATGCACGTGAAATCGTTAAAAAAGGCAGGAATGCGCCTCTATCTTTAGAGAGATTGGGATGCCAAATGGCGGCACTCTAAATTTGGTGTTGAATAGTGGTTATAATTCTAGGAGTTGCCACCCTAAAACAGCGCTTGCAAAGAAGTAAAGGAGTTGCTTTTTTTCCTTGCTGTTTTTCATAGTTTTGGTATTTATATACACTCATGTGTGTCCTCATTTGTGTGACCAATTCCCTTCGTAAGTATGTTCCACGTGGAAAAAACA
>NW_023606671.1:0-19386 GCF_013339745.2 Dermacentor silvarum | reverse complement strand
ATGTCATGCAACACGATTCAGTGCAGCCGCTAGATAACTAATAGAATGGAAGTGAGAGAGAGATACAGTGAGAGAGATGCGCCAAGTCACAACATCAACAAAAGTAACATTGCGATATCAAGGATAAAAAAAAAGAAAGCAAGGGAGACAAAGCAGGGAAGTGCACTAAGGAGGACGAGAAACATTCATGTCAAAGGCACAAGCCATACAGAAACATATAAAGCCAGCTAAGAAATTGTGCGAGACGACGAACAAAGTAATCGAGGCAGCCAGAAAGAAATAAATAAATGAAAAAGACTGCTGAGGAGAAGATGTAGGCCTTGACGTGGCCGCTAAGAAAGCCAAATTCGCAGAGTTCATTTCGAGCTTCGTTTCGCACCTGATGTGCCGTCGACTCGCTGTGCGAAAACTGCCGCGATATCGTCAAACGGAGAGTAAAAGAGGCAGCGACTCAAAAGTAGCTGCAGATTTGCAAATAGCGTTGGCTTTTCAATTATTTTATTTTATTTCGCGTCCACTGACTCTCAACTATTTCGCTCCCCTTGCGGCATTTAAGGATTCCCAGCTGAATCTAATTATAGCTGTCTCAGTAACGCCCTTACCTTCCTTGTGCTGAAAGACAAACTAAATATTGTAAAAAAAGTTCATGGTGGCATATAGACAAATGGTGAAATGTTATGTAGCGCGGAAGAATTACAGGCCAAGGATTAAGGTTCTTTCACTGTTCTTTTGCAGCGCAGAAAACGAGACTTTTTTTTATCGGCACTGATTGCCTTGGCTTGAAAAATAGCTGTCTGACATTGGGGTGATGCGTGGTCAGGTAAATTTTTGTCATACAGTTCCCGGAGACGCCATTGTCACCATGTTGTATTCAAACTTCGTTGTAGATGTGAGAAACAGTCTACGTGTGTCACTTTTGTAAGCGAAGAAAAACGCATAAGAACCAATTGTAACATAGCAGCTTCCATTCCAACATAGCAACATTCCAGGAAACAGCAGCTTCCATAGCAACATTCCGCTACTGCTGCAGTGAAACTGCAGCAGTAGCGGAAGGAACTACATCTCCTGTGGCCGTCATTATCATCCCATCGTCATTTCACACCGTCATTATTATCATTAGCAGCAGCAGTAGTAGTAGTAGTCAGCGATAGTAGATGTCCCTTGCAGCCCTAATTAGAGAGGGGCCATCATCATCATTTCCTTCCTCAACACCATCATCATCACTGTTATCATCATCGGCAGCAGTAGCAGCCGCCGCCACCTAATATTTTTGTCTACGGCAGGACAAGGCTTCTCACAGCGATGCCCAATTAGCTACGTCTTGTGCCGTCAAAGCACCTAGTTTTGTGCCGTACTGCCCAGGGCAACTTTCATTTGGCACCAATTCTGTAAGTCAAACAATTACGCTAATGTAGGTACATCGCCGGTAAAACCACAGGGGTTGCCTTTTATAACATGTACTTTTTTCATACAATGAACGTCTTTCCCTATCTCTCTATTAAACCACCGGTTAACAGCCCTACGCATTACACGGTCTGCCCATAGTCTTCCTCGTAATCTTACCAACTATATCAGCTACACACGTTTGCTCCATACTTCACACTCCTTTCTTCCTGCGCCTTCGAGTTACGCCTAATATATTTACTTCTGATGTTGCGGAAACAAGCTATTTTTGTTGAATTTACAAGAAAATGTAGTTGTTTGGGGCAGATAAATTATTTGTTCTCTTACGTAAATCAAGTTGCCAGTGTCGACCAGGGAATACATTTATATTTATTTATTTACACATATTGCAATCACCTTTCGGGGATTTTAGCAGGGTGGTGCATACTGATATACAAAAGAAAAAAATGCGAATACAGGAACAAATAGGTGCAGTTTATACTATAGATGCGACAGATACAAGCTATCTAGGGCACAAAAATATCAATACGAAAAAAAGTAGCAAGGTTAACGTTATGTGGGGCCCATTTGAGATTCTTTGACATCGTTGTTCAGAGGAAAGTAATCATGCAATGACAATAGGATGCAGGTAGGTACAGTTCACTTCAACATAATTCAATTCGTAAGTGGATGTTCTAATTGCGAGGAAAACAACGACAATGAGAGTGCTGAAACAGTTGGATTAGTTAGCTTATTCCAGTCGACTATGGTGCGAAGAAAGAATGAATACTTGAAGCGTTTATTGCGTGTGTGAAAATGGGTTACAGTAAGGCCGTGTTTCTGCCTGGTAGGGTAGCTAGAAGAAAAAGAAAAATATCAGCTATGTAAATTTTATAATGACCATTTTTAAATTGATACAACAACTTAAGCCTAGAACAACGGTATCTCAAAGATAAGGGAGCTCTGTTTAAAAGGCCCGTAACCTAAAGTCCTTAAAAAGTGTTCTAAATAAAACGCGCCGCTCTTTGCACTTTCTCTAGTTCCTTAATATTAAATTTAATAATAGGGTTCCATAATCTAACATTGGTAAGAGAATTGATTTGTGAGCTACAAGACGGACAAAAGGAGTTGAAACCTTGAGAGCATGTCGAAGAAAAAAATGTTTATAATTTGCATTTGTTCTTACATGTGTTATGTGCTTGTTCCTGCTTAGATCATTCGATATATTAAGCCCCAGTTACTTATACTTAGATCCTTCAGAAATAAATATCTGTTCAACGTTATAGATAATATGCAAACGAATTTTTAGGAGTTGTTTTCATAATGTCAGCTTTATCAAAGTTAATAGCGATTTGCCATTCATCGAAATGCCTGATTCAACAGCAACAGATCGGATGTACTATCAAGTTCGGAGTATAAAATACAATCAGATGCATAAAGCTATTTGGGCCACCATATCATCAATGATCAAAAGAAACAACAAAGGACCAAGTACTGAGGCCCGGGGGAAAACCAGAATCAGCCTTCACATGTTTTGACCAACAAGCTCGAAAAGAAAAAAAAATTGTTCTCTAATAGTTAGGTATGAAGAAATGCAGCTCACCAACATTTTATTCTTAAGTACTTCTAATCAGAAGAGTAATTTTTGTGCGAACCCTTATCCAAGGCTTTGGAGAAATTCACTAAATAGTATCTATTTGTTTGCCATGGTTAATGGATTTCGCAAAATCGTGTACGGTTTCAACGAGCTGTGTGCAGGTTGAGAAACCTTTTATGAATCAGTGCTGATACCTAGTTAGGAAGTTCTCTTCATCAAGAAATTCAAAGATATGATTGTTTATTATATGTTCCGTTATTTTGCAACACGTCGAAGTAAATGAAATTTACTTCGATGTGTTGCAACGTAGTTATTGATTAATTTTTTTTGTATTCGCTTAATTCTGGCAGTTACCCAATCGTGTGGTAGTTCACCCTCGCGTAATGATTTACGAAGTGTAACAGATAAATACTTACAGATAAATAGAGATAAATACTTACTTGGATAAATACTTGTTCTGCAAATCTTTTATGAATGCATTAGGGATTCCCTCAGGCTCAGGCGATTTGCTCGTGTCAAATTTTAATACCATGTTTAAAATACCACTCTCTCAGATAAAATCTGACAAAGGGGGCACTGAGAGTTGGCGAGATACCATTGTATCTTGTGTAAACGAAATTAAGGTGTTCATTAAATTTACTAAATCAGTCCAACCATTTCAGGGAACATCTGCAAAACGGCTATGGCGCAGTGCACTCACGTCCTCCCAAAGGTTCATAGTAGAGTGTTCCGCATCGAAAAAATAATGGCAATACTTGCTGCCATATCTAGGAGTAGGGTGAAATGGGGCTTCGCTGGAGAGTTTGGAAGCAGTATTCTTTCGGCTACTTCATTTCACATAAATGCGAAAGTTATTTTGCCCTAAAATATTTTAAACTGGCAATAAGAACACTTTAGAAGGAGCAAACACTTACACACACGTATCAAGCTTATAATAATATAAATTAATTGAATTACTTAAAACCCACCTTCCGAATTTCGAAGTGAAATGATCACAAGAAATGCACTCGGCTATTCAGTTCCATTCTGTGCTGCTCGCGGGTACATTTGCCAGTCGGCCTGCAAGGGCCACTTCTGCGCCATGTGGCGTGGGCTTCCTAGTGCAGTAATGTGGCGGTCGCCACTGCCGCACGTCCAGGACAGGACGTGAACGCATATTTATACACAGCGTTGCTTATAAAGGCACGACCTACGGCGCTGTGCGGACTGCGCTTCACTAATGCGCATCCACACTGATAAAGGAATTACACTAGTACGATACAGCCACAACGTACACAGGTGCGACACAGAACCACTTGCCTGTGGACCGTGGATAGAGATAGGACGAACAACAGCGGCAGTTGCTGCTCGGGTTTCCGGTAGAGAATACCTGCTCCGTCTGATATGAAAGGCGTAGGGTAGTCCTCAACTGGTTCACGCGCGTAGGTGACGGTGAGGTCTCATATAACCTTATCAGCCCCCTATGACCACAAAAGAAAGCACACTGCTTAATTTTCTTCCATGATAAATTTCGCGGCATTTGTTTGCGACATTTAGCTTGTGTGTGAGTACAGTATGAGTACAGAAAATTAGTCAATTGGCAAGGGGTAACGAAAAAAAACAGCAAGTAATGCCAGGGCACGTAGAAGCCGTCTTTGTGCCTTTATCAACAAAGATCACAACTTTAAATTCAGTTTCAAGCACTTGAAAGCAACTTGAGAACTTTCAAATTTAGATTCAGCGCATTCCACATTAGGCAAGTGCGCCTTCTGGTATTTCGGAATTTCTGTCGAGGCCAGTCCAAAAATGCTCGTCCAAAGTGCCGAGCTTTTTTTCTTTCTTTTATTTCTTTTGCTTTGTAATGGTAATGAGGCTGACATTACGGTAGGAGGTCGCGTGGTCCTGCTCATAACACAATAACGTGCTACGAAATTAGTGACGGGCGCCGAAGCTGATGTACACCTGCATTTCTGACCATCTGAAAATAATACTTATAATAATTAGCATGACTAAATGGAATGGAACAATTGTGTTTACTATGGAAATATTACAACTATTGAATTGCGGATATAATTTCAACGCGGCACATGAATTAACTTCTAAACAAGCAATAGTGTAAAAAAACTGCAGAGTAATCTGACAGCCAGATTAAACGAATAAGTTTATTTCCTAAATGAATAAATTAAACTTCATCTCGTATTTATAGAGTCTGCCAACACATATGCTGCTCAATCTTCCACAGCAAGATTGTCTAAAAGTTCAACACATCTTAGATTATCCTGCATGCTAATTCGTACCTAATTATTCTAAATGCTGCTTGTTCTCTCACTCGTGCCTTCGGTGAGCAATTGAAGCCAAATTTGGCGTTCTCAGTGTCATCAGTGATATCATTTTCTAGTGATGTACGTCACTGAAGAAAAAAGCATCAATTCTAGTGGACCGAACTTGAAGCTATAGAACTTGTGTTAGCCTGAAACTCCTGATGCTAAAAAAATTGATTAAGCCTTGGCCAAAGCTTTAAGCTTGAGAAACCACCAGCTCCATGATTAATGTGCGCTCCCACATTGTTCGCGTGCTACGAGAAATGCTCAGAATGAAGTTTGCTGGAGTAAAGTTGTGACACTGGCAAGGATAAAAAAGTGTAAATCTGATAGCGCTAAGCCAAAAGCTGGACACGAAGCTGCAGAAACGTTGTACAACTGCCAAAATAAATTAATTGGGTCAAGCAGGCGTTCAAAATTCTAATGTATTTAACTCGTTTAAATAGTCATAGAAAAACAATATCATGCAACTGTAAACACAAGCAACCGAAAGACTACGTTCGAAAAATCCTGCAGAGTATTTTTCATTATGTCTTCAGGAGTATCACACTCTAGAGGGTAAACTTTAATCGAGCTTTTGGTATTGTAGATGATATTTCCCACTGCTTCAAGCGAGTCAGGTGAACGACTGAAGGTATTTTACGAATGCATAATTCCTTTTAGCCTGAAGTAGGATGAGATAAGAACAGGATGCAGTAAGCTTTTAACTTCAAACTACTTAGAAGGAGATGAACATGCAAAACATAGCAAAATCAAGATGTGCAGGAACGTTGGTACGAAAAATCTATCTATCTATCTATCTATCTATCTATCTATCTATCTATCTATCTATCTATCTATCTATCTATCTGCCTAAGTTAAGCTCTGAACACTACCATTCGTTTGTCATTTAAAGGCTCACCTCACCAAATTCGCCTCCAAATTACAAAAGAACGAAACCCAGCCTTAGAATACAAAGTAACTAAATATGAAATTTTACCTAAATGATCTGATGTACTTGTTTGCTCATGTGTTGCAAATGTTATCAAGGAAGTTCGAAAGCAGGTGTTCTGGTCGCCACTTCAAAAACCATTTCTGTAGCGCAGCTCTCGAGGACTACGCTCCGCACTTTCCACCACACTTTCTGCGACATTTTGGTCCGAATACATATACCTACGTAGCGAGAGAATTTCAGAGGCCTATGGTAGCACAATGAGATCATCTATTCCAGTTACACGTACCTGTAGCCACCTAACCTCGCTGAGGCTACAAAGAAAAATCCTGAGAGCCTTCCAGCATCTACTCATTATTTGCTTCACTTGTGTGAAGAATACTCTTGCTTCTTTTGTTATACACAAGGGAGCACCGGATAACTTGTTCGTTGGTTCTTCAATGACGCTGTGCTGGCAATCATTACTGGATAGGTAGGTAAATATCCTGAAACGGCGCGGTGAAATGTGCAGTGTGCCGTAATGGAAGATTCCGGGTTAATTTTGACCACCCGGAGTTCTTCACCGTGTGCCTAAAACAAGGTACACGAATGTTTTGCCATTCCGACTCTATCGGAATGCAGCCGGCTTGCCGCGTAGCCGCGTTGACCCCTCGGGGGCTCATTTTATGTTACAGAACTGCACCTAATCCTAAAAAAAATTAATTATGGGGTTTTACGGGACAAAACCACGATCTGAATATCAGGCATGCCCTAGTAGGGGACTCCGGAAATTTAGACCACCTGGGGTCCTTTAACGTGAACCAAATTCTAAGTACACCTGCATGCCCCTGATGAATAGAGACTCTTCCCCATACCTTAAGCCTCGTATGCTAGGATGCAACCGACAGTGAATGAGAACAACAATAAATATGTGTTCCGTTATTCAGTTGTTAGCAGTGCCAAAATTTCTCATTAGCCTGTTTAACCTCAATCGCGCCGGATTATTGGGGGACCCCAAAATTGCTTACTATTATTCAAGAGCTCATCTAGACTTCTATATTGCTTTTTTCATGCTTTCAAAGAACCATTTTACACTGAGGGTCGTCGCATGTCGCTTTAACGCCACTTTCAGGAAGTTTAAACACCTGGTATAAAATTGCGAAAGTTATGAGGCTTTAGCAGTAGACCTTTTCTAATGTAATTAAAGCCAGTCTGGCGCACTATAATTTAACCGTGGACAAAACCGTGCAATTTTTTTCCTAACCTTTTGCAAAATTGCAAAAGTACAATTTATGCGCATGATTGGTCGCACCCCTTCCCTTCTCCCACAAAGCTTCTCTATCATCTGGCAATATACAAAAACACGCGCTGTCGACCAGTCGACAAGCCTTGCAAGCGTTTGTTTGAAGTACGTAAGGCATGCTTGTGCCAATCACAAACCAAGGCACGTCTTCGGTGCCGTCGCTGTTTCTTAGGGCGAAATGGTGAACAGTGGCGTAGAAGAACACTGAAGTGAAAATATGGAGCAAGCGGGTTGATATGAACGGGTGCAGCGTTGTGTAACGCACATTCACTGCACGTGCCTGTCTTGCTCAGACAGGGGAGGATAGTTTGCGGTTGCGGGCAGCGTGGATGAATTCGGCGAAGATAAAAACCGGGCACTCGTTTAGAGCAGTTCTGCCGTACGTGATCGGGGCGTCAAGTTTCAAGTTTGCGGATGCTGAGACGCGCTTTTTGAGGGAATGGACGAAATAACTCGTGACGTGGGCTACTTGGACGCAGTGGTATGTCAAAAACTACGCTGACAGTTTCTGCACCGTACAACGTAAATGTAGAATTTGGAATTCCAGGAATAAACAGATCCAGTAAAAATAGCAATAACATAAACCAGTACATAATTGCATCATGCACATGAAGAAGAACGATTCAACATATTTTGCTGCGATAAAAGAAAACACTGGTGACGCAATACCTTTCAGAGCAAGGTAATATTGCCAACCGATCTATTTCGAACATAAAATGTTATCAGCTTGATCAGACGTCACAGGTACGAGTGCTCAGCAGCCCTCTCTACGTTTTTGGTTAAGCAGTCAACTTGTCTAGTTCATTCATATGAAATGCACATTGCGCTTGCCTAAACACGGGACGTTTAACATCATTAGTGGATTGGTGCGTTCACTTGTCATTATCGACTACCGTGACATTAGGTCGCATTTCAAATGTAATCCCCATTCATTGTTCGTTATTTGGTGATGATGCAGCAGTACACCTCACACGAAGTATCGTTCTTGGTTTGTAAATTAGTGGGAACGAAACGACCATTCTCTTGATTTAAATTCTGTTCATACTGTAACTCTAATAGAGCAGCGGTTCTCAGTTCTACGCAGCACATAGCTTGCGCTTCTTCATTTCTTTCTCTTAAGAGGAAGTTTTAGGTCGAGGCTAACTCTGATTATTATTTTATTATACATGTCAAACGCAATGATGCTCTTGTGAAATGACCGCTGCACGGATTTCAATAATTATTTTAATTTGAGAGCTAGTGCTACGCTGCAGTGATAGTAGGAGGCAAAGTTAAAGTTTAGTGCATAAATATTTTCAAAAATCCACGATAATTGGCGCAGAAAACTCGGGGACTAAGTTTTCGAATCCGCAACTCTGCACAGAAAAGAGATATTGCACTTGTAATATTTCCTGTTGTGCAAGTTGGCGCATATCGATCAGTGATGAATTTAGCGAGAAAACAAACACAGTCACATAGAAATGGCGCTAAGTTTATTAATGTTATATAGGGCACTTTCGTAAACTACATTCGTTCGAGCTTTGAAAGCGATTAAACATTGCGTGGAATCGATACAATGTTTAGGAGGGTTTTACACATGTCTTAGAGATTAGTTACACGAGAACTAGGTGAGAGCAGGAGCCAACGTTTCGACAAGTGGACTTGTCTATTTGAAGGCAACATATGCTCTCCTCGGAACAGTATATATAGGTACGGTTCTTGTAATGGAGAAAGAAGGTAAGGCAGGTGGGCGAGGTAACGAGGGAGGGTGTGCATTGTGTTGAGTGTAATTCAATCAAAGCCAAATTTTGCATGCGGATGCAGAATGATACATATACGGGTCCTATTGTAATGTGCAGCAATTTTGGTCATTTAAATTTAAGTGAACCATTCATCAATGTTCACCAGTCGATATATATTTCACTTTTATAGTAAAACTAATAAAATCTTAAGCTTCGTTTAAGTTCAATTTCACATTTTAAGCTTCTTTGCAAATATTTGTCTACAGTCAGTTCACCTAACACAACGCCGTGGCCCAAAAAGAAGAAAGCATTTTGGAATTACACATTCATTTCGTCAAGAGCCATAGATCCATAACGAGCGGTGCTGATTATATCTACTTGTGCTTCCTGTTTCTTCTTATTTCCTTCCAACTACTCGCATATATGACGCAGTACAAACAGTTTAATCTTCCCGCACTTTTCAAACGGCGTACTTAAAATGCAAATTTGGCACTATCTCCGTGCTCAGCCGGTGCCAAAGCGTCCTTGTTTTCCGATGTCTCACAACAACATCCAAATATGATTTTATTCTTTTTCGCAGTTGTTCGCTTATTGCAAGCGGCTTCCTTTAGATTTTGTGCACCGGTCTTCCTGTCATGAAATCGCTTCCAACAAACGTCCCATGCATGAAATATCCTGATCTCGGCACTTCTCCACCCAACTTGAGTACTGTTACCACGAAACATAGCAGAGCAACACAAGGAAGCTTTTGATCCAAGTTTTATGTTTAGGATCAACCGAACCGCAACATAGGGCACATGCAAATTCCTAATCCTCTGGTCTTATATATAGAAATGCCGAAGTATGTAGACGCAGTCATTCCGCTGTCACATCGCTATAAGCCACAGGTATGCGAGAGGAATGCCTCAGCTAAATGTTATTTCTAGGCTGCGTGCACATAAAACCTTCTATAGGTGTTACATGTAAATGCGTTCACAATTATCTAAATCTATGACGTATGCGGTAATTAGTTGATTTAATTGGGATTACTTACATTTTTAAGTAACTCAAGGCAGTATATAAACAACGTAACATAACTTTTATTTGAAGTTTTCAACGAAGGTATTCCGCGGTTGACTCTAATTAATGGCTTGACATTCGTCATTCTAGGAATTCGTAACTGGTTGCAAACATGCACAAGCTTACGCTGCCATATTCGACAGATTATGGCGCTGTCAATCGTTTAACGCCCTTATAGGACAATGGTCTGACGTAATGCTCACTCGAAGTGCAGTTGTAAGCAGTCGCGTGAATCATCGGCGTCTGCAGCGCGGCGTCAAAGCTCAACTTCTCAGCCGTTCAGTTTCGTTTTCTGGGGGCAATCAGCGAAAACCACGTTACGTTCTGTGCACGTTACAGAAAGAAAAATAACTGATCACATTTACATTTACTTCAGTCAAACTTGATTTTATAATAGTTTTCAATTACCAGCCAACGAAGCTAATAATACTCAGATGTGATCGATGACATCTACGTTACTTTCCTCCGAACTGTAGTACCATGGCAGAAATATCGTAAAAGGAATGAGTTGGAATAGGCACGTTCAGTGCGACCTGCGTAGCCATTTATACGTTGCCAATCTTTACTAGCAATTGGTTTTCAAATTTTTTGTCGGCCGTTTTTCCTCGTTCTTGTCGTGAGGGAATGAGCAATGACACTGAAAACCCGCTCAATGTGTGAGCTGGGAGGCAGGGTAGCGTTGCAACACACGGATATGTTGCGCACAAGATCGCTTTTAGTCATTTAGGTCCTGTGTGAAGCGCAGCGCTTCCTTCTTGGTGGGACTTGAGAAGACCTTCCCGGTTGTGCAAATGAAAACCTGTAAAAAATCAGCTGCAGGCAATATCCTGGCAGTAACGCCTCAAGTGACCGTCGTTATCGAGACATACCAGCACCTGTTCAATTCGTCGGCAACCATCTCGCGGAGAGTTAGATGGAGGTGAAAAAAATATTGAGCTCCAGGGTTTGCCTGTCTGAACTGGCTCCTATGTGGCATGATCTCGTGCAGCTGGTGTCGCGTTCTACTGCAGTTCTCGCTTAATTCAGGTTCCCAATACTGCATCAGCTGTTGCGGCTTGTCTCGCTAATAAAATAAAAACACGTATTTGGCTACAAAAAGTGCAATTGAAACACAGTGAGCAGCGTCACCGATTAACAAAAGTAATCGTTAAATTACAAAATTACCAGGAAATGTAATAAATGACAAGTAATGTATTACTTGTAGTTAGTTACATGCAATTCTGGCCAAACGTCATCAGGCTCTATAGATTAGCAGTGCTAACCTTTTGAAAGCCTGGAAACACCAATGTGCTCATTGTACATTGGGCGTGAACTCTGGCATTAGGATCATGCATCCAGCTATTTCTAATTTCTAGTAAAAGTTAGTAAAAGCTTCACCGTCTCTTGTCTAGTCCTTGATCTCAAGTCTGACCTCAATCCAGTTTAATATCTATGTAGCGGTGATAGAAGCAACACGAATAAAATTATTTGACGGGCGCATGGTCCTTCACATTTAAAATATCCAGCGCGTATTGTGAAACATGTAGTGCACAACAATCAAATATTCCTTTATCAATACTTCCCTAAAAGCACAACATTAAGAACACGAAAAAGCAGTGCAAATAAGATAACCCGATATTGCTTAGTAGTACCAAGTGTTCGTATAAATAAACACTTCTACGGACTAAAATATCTTATAAACGCATTGTACGGTGTACTTACTTCAGCTAATAGCAGTAAATAATGTTACTGTCTAATAATGTTTCAAAACTGCCATCTTGCATGGCGGTATTGCGTTCGCTGGTGATGACCCCAAATATATTTTGAAGCTTACCTACCAGCAATCGAGTGCCTTTAATGATGGTTTCAATTGGTGTCTTGGACTGATAATGAAGTGGCGATCCTAGTAAAAAAAATTTAATGCTTGTAACACCTGCTGGCACTCACATCGCTTATCAGCAGATCTATGGGAAAAGAAAAAGAAAATCGAGCCGTACGGTATCTTAAAATAGCTAAAAAACTCAATACTTATCACCTGTTTATCTTGATTGCTGCTTAGGAAAACTGAGAGTCAAATGATTTGTTAGGTGCGTCCCATCTCGTAAAATATAAAAGAAAAATGTCTCAGTAAAGAAAGATTTTTACGTGAGCAATGACACGTGTACTTTCTTTTTTCTTTACATTTCTAGTTCTCACCCTTTGCTGCAACCCGAAGTCATCCTCATTCACACCCCGCCATATCTTTTCTGAGCTCTCGCACAGACCCTTCATTTCATTCTTGGCACGACGCTATTCCGCTAACTCGCATGAGCTCGCTGGCTGGGCAAGAATTTTTGCCGTGCTCTATGTTCTCCGCAATGTCTTTACTTTCTTCCTGCTGATTCAACGGGGACACCGCTCAGGTAATATAGTCCGCATGCTTTAATGTTTTCGTCCGTATTTCAATCCTCGCGCTTTAAGTCAAGCTGTGTACCCTCTGCAGCACCTCCAAGTTATTTCGGCACAATTCTTTGCGCAGCTTTTCTTTTACATGGTAAAGACGTCGTAGCAGGAAAAAGGCAACAATGAAGGAGCATCAAGAATAAGAAAAAGAACGAAAACAAAAACCCCGGAATGGCTGACTTCAAGTGCTCTTTTCGTGCCACCCGCTCCAATGACCCGACTTCCTTTTTTAGTTTCTTGTTGACCTAAGAACCTCCCACCTCGCTTGATGGAGTGACGGTGCCGGAGTGGAGAGCCAAAATTACACACTCCCGGAACAGCTCTCGCAAAACAAACACAACTCGGCACAGAAGTGTGGTCTGTCGGCGAAGTGTTTCGGCTACACCTACCGACAGACGACCTTCCACACTTCGCCACCGAGGACAATCACCGCGAACCAGCTTCCTGCTTTTATTCTTATACACTATGACCCTCTGCCTCCAGCCTTTCTTTCTTTTTTTCGCGCTAGGTTTAAGAAGAAGCTTTGCGAAATTTCTTTCGTATTTGTGCTTAAAGTTGTGGAGCAGCATAGGTTCCAAAAAGAAGGCTGTTTTTTCATAAGTTAAGTATTTTGGTAATGCTGACACCATACGTGCATGTTTCTTCACGTGTTAAACATTGACACCGCCTTCCACGACTTCTCTGGCTGCTATCACGCATATTTATCGCTGGGAATCATCGTGCTGCTTCATTTTTTTTGCCAAAACGATTACTCCATGTCCTGCGCCCACTGATAGCGTAGATAAATCGGTCGATGTTCCGAAGCAATGACCCGTTGCGAGGATTCCCGTGGTCGTTTGGCAATCACAACCCGGTGAATCTATGTTCAAACCCAGGGTATTCATTATTTGGCGCGTCCATGTATTGTGTTTTAGTATTGTCTATATCGACATTGCGAAACTGGTCATAGTACAGACTGACCATATGCCGTGAGAGCTTATGCGCCCAACAACCACTGCAGTTAGCGAGCTTTTCTTGCCACTTATGTACAATAATGTTCTGTTTATATATAAAGTAGTCTTTTCACTGTTCCGTTATTTCAAACTCCTGTTTATTCGCACACTTCTGTGGTCCCCGGCAAGCCCGCATCATCAGTCGGCGAATGTAGTTACAAAAGTAGAAGATTCACTGAAGAAGTCTTTCTCAGCCAAGTATGTTATTTGGGTGTTAAAAGTAAGCGTTTGTGCAATCATGAGCTACCGGCCTTTAAATCTGTGTGCTTATCGCCCAGATATGTTCGGAATAATATCTAACGAAGTTTGGTTACACAGAACAATTTTGAAACCATTGCACATTTTGATATAACGAGGTTCCACAGCAGTCCCACAGAGGCAATCATTAGCAATAATACCACGCTTTAGCCAATAAACACTGTTTATTTATTGTCCTACAGTCCCAAAAACCCGCTTGATTGAAAGATTACACACTGCTGCGCAGTTTGCTACACCGATTCGGTTTGAGCGCTAGCTGCAGTCAGGTCAGTTTTAAGTGCTGATACCGCTTTTTTTAAATAACGGCCCACCGAGAGAGTCATATTGGCTTCAGCTGAAAAGGAGACTCCCGCTTCCTGACCACACACGTAACAAGAATATAGGTCAGAGTGAAATGAGTTAAAAGATCGATCAAAAATATTGTTCTGCTGAGACTGATTAACACTTAAAGTGCAACAAATGATCTAAATCATCCTCTAGGTATTCGCTTTGATGTCATTCTTCCTAGTTTATCTAGAACTCTTTCGATTATGTCTAGGAAGTGCCTTACATGTTACGGGCTCAAATGGAAGCTTTAACTAATGGCTTTGATTGTGAAAATGTATGAAGACTTTCCTGGCAGTTTTCTATTAAAATCTTTGCGCTCACTAAAAATTTTACGAGCCCAAGCGTCTTTTTATTTTCGCCGCTTAAACCAGCTGAAAGCCACTTTTAACCCATGCCTGCTCTGTCACTGCCACTTTTGTAACATCGAAAGTCACAACAAGGTAAGCGTATATCTCAGTGCGCGAGAAAAACAATGCAGGAGTGCTTCTCTGCGTTGTTGGATGCTACTCAATTACCAGACCTCATTGGCTGCGTGGTGAAAGCATTTAATTGCGAGCGGGTGCCTGTGTACTGAGAAGTCAAACGAAACTCTTGTGCGGGACACTTCTTTGTGCGTTTATTCGTTGAAGCAGCGACGCGAAACCCGAAAGAGTAAAACTTTCATGGAACCTTCGAGTAATCGCTGTCGAGTGCACTAGAGCGCTTTCGGGGTGCGGTTTACGTTCGCCTGCTTGAAATCAAACGCTCGAAACACATTCAAATGATACATTTAGAACGCCACGTTCCCGACTTGGAGCTGGGAGCGAGATAAAGATTCTAAACAATTGCGATCATGTGGCTCACCCGATTGCTCTAATACATGGGGACAAAGTGCTCGCGCAAGCTTTCTCTGACTCAAATGACGAGAGGTCCCCGCATGGCAGCGAACTTAATCGGAGTGCGGTAGAAAGCATTCGAACGTAAATACGTAAGTATACAGACATGTGAGTTACTGTAACTATTGTATGTTTTAATTTCGGCCCTCTCAGACTTTGATTACAGTTCCTCCAGCATTGGCTCGCAGCTACAAACCGCATTAAGACCTTACCGAGCACACAATGTTATCAAGCACTAGTACCAAGATTGCCACACCAACTCACCACTTTTGTTATTCACCGTGACCGGTCGATTTTAAAAGCGAAGGTTTTCTTTGCGTACCTCGCCTGGTTTCGTGACCATGAGTGCTGCGGCCTGGCTGTTCTCTTGCGAATAGGCCAACCACTCAAAGCGTATCGGATGGCAAGGAACCCAGCCCGCCCCTTGGTTCCTTGCACGATACCCAGATAGCGACCACCTCCGCGTATTACTCTATCTATGGGGTGATTCGCGTATCTCCAGGACAATTGAAAGTGTAAATAGGGAACCAGCAGTCATCAAAAAGACATAGAAACAGAGACAGTTAGTTGAATGGAAAGACTGCAAACAAAAAAGACCATGGGGATATACAAGAATAAGAAGTACGAAATTGTTATGGAAAATATCCACGCTAACACGAAGGGAAGTGCCTTGTTGTTTGAGTCTCGAGTTCGTACGGCAAAAACATACCAGAGCAAATATTCGAAACTTCATGAGACATGTGAATGCTGCAACAAAAATCAGAAGACCACTCAGCCCATTACAATGAAGTGCGATGTGATTCACGCAGTGACATCCGTAGGTAACTTGCACCTTCCTGAAGTGCTTGTAATTAAAGAGGAAGGAAGCATCAATCGGTCTGTAGTCGAGATAAGCAAGGACGTTTAGAGTAATGTCGAAAAAATATGGGAAGAGATTGATACGACCGGTTTTGCATAAGTGAAAGATATATATAAAGATGTTTTGAGGAAAACAAAAAAAAAGGTTAAGAAGATGTATACAAACTTCCTAGAATGAAAAGCGTATATAGCATAGCTGAATAACTCAAGCAAGATAGGTGACTACTCGTACTTGTCACCGCCCCGTTTCAAAGAGGATGCCAATAAATCATTATAATTCTCTTCCTCACCGCGGCAACGGCTGCGCTGGCAGTGCGGTGGAGAGAAAAAAAGAACCAGAAAGCTCGCCTTCATGCATCCGCGACTGCTTGGGAGTGAGGAAGTAAACGCTTCTTGCGTATACACATAGAATGGATTCGAATTCTGCTACGTACGTATGTACATCAGTGAGCAAAAGTATACAGACCACAGCGTCACCGAAAAAACTAAATTTCTTCGTAATTAACACGCATAATCTGAAATTGACCAGTGCACTGGCAAGTTCACAATGCCAAGTTTGGACTGCAGTCCTAAATTTCAAGTTTCATTAGCAGGCACTTGAAAAAAATTGGCTGTGCTTTAGCTCTGGTTAAACCTAGTCGAGTAGTGATAGCTACAGACCCCCGGCAGCGATTAGACTTCGCTTGTAGTTAGACATGTCGCGCGGCGAGCGACCGCGACGAGGCGAGTTGCCGGAGAATCGGTGCCCGTGGTGTGATGTCACACAGAGGGCGCGCCGAGCGTGCCAGCTGTGGCGGTTGCTAGGCAACGGCGGACGCACGCCGGTAGGAGGGGTGACCGCGACGAGCCGAATTGCCGGAGAATCGAGGACGTGGTGTGACCTCACACAAAGGTGCGGCGAGCCGACACCACCTAGATAGCACAAGGTCTACACACTCCGATCATGACGTCATGCTACCTGGCCCGACTGCCATAGAAGCTAATGGGGATGCTCCCGCGTAAGCAACGTGATTTTCATGTCACCGCTTTCGTCATGCCAGCCTTGGCAATGGAAATTTCGGGCCAGGTAGCATGAGGTCATAGAACGGAGTGCGTAGGTCTGTGCTATCTAGGTGGTGTTGGGCGAGCGCCCAACGGCAAGAGCGGTGGCCGCACGGCGACCGCGAAGAGCCCAGTTGCTGGAGAATCGATGGCCGTGGTGTGACGTCACAGTGCGGCCACGGCTCAAAGTGCGGCGACGGCGAAGAGGCGAAAACCTGGCGTAATGTAGCTGTCGCTACAAAATAGGCTTGTAGGGGCGAAACTCCTTAGGGCCATCCTTGTCCCTCCCTCGTCACCCGTCGTCCGTAGCTCTGGTTTGCATGGAGTCCGCTAGCGGCGCTGCGGTGCACAACGGCATTCGTTCCCGACGCGCGCTCTCTCTCTCGTTCCTGACGCGCGCTCTCTTTCGGTCTCGTCCGTAACTCTGGTTCACATGTAGTCCGCTAGGGGCGCTGCGGTGACAAGTGCGTTCGTTCCGACGCGCGCTCTCTTTCTCTCTTCAGCCATGGATGATAACGGTCGCTTCTGATAACGGCGCGCCCGCTATGGATGAAAAGGCGAGAGTGGCGGCTCAACTGCAAGCGGAGTCGAGGGCTCGCAAAGCTGCTGCAGCACGGCGACGCCGACAACAAGTGGACGCGGAGTCTAGGGTCCGGGAAGCTGCAGCAAAACGGCAACGCCGGCAAGCGGACCCGGAGCTGAGGGCTCGTGAAGCTGCAGCAGCACGGCAACGCCGGCATGCGGACCCGGTCCTGAGGGCTCGCAAAGCTGCAGCAGTATGGCAGCGCCAGCAAGCGGACCAGGAGCTGAGTGCTCACGAAGCTCCCGCTTGAACCGAGCATTGGCGCCACCAACCTCAGGTAGAGAACGCTTCCGGCGTTTTGCTGCCGCTTCCCGCGCTCTCGCCACCTCTGGGTCCGCTTGCCGGCGTCGCGCTTGAACCGAGCATCGGTGCCACCAACCTAAGGTAGGGAACGCTTCCGGCGTTTTGCCGCCGCTACAGTGGCTAGTACCGCCACTTCCCGCGCTCTCGCATGTACGGGGGATTTACGGTTACTCAAATGATCCCCTGGTGCTTCGCCCACTCATCATCATTCACTTCGTGGATATGTGGGGATTTTTTTCACCCAATCCCTGTTCCGTATGCTTTTGCTCACGGGTGTACAAGCTGTCTCAGAAACCATTATGCGTTCAAGGCGTCCGTCGTACTCGCTGGTAGTCCGCAACTCCGCTTTACAAAAGGCTCGGTATAATTTGTGTGCACCCGCACTTTTGTGTGCGTGTGTGTGTGTGTGTGTGTGTGCGTATGCGTGTGTGTGTGCGGGCGCGTGCGTGCGTGTACTCTGCTTATTCCACGTGAATGTCACTCTGCTGAAGACTACTCTAGCAGTCCTCTCTTTCAGAGCAGTCACTCATTATGAAGCTTGAATATCAGTTTGCACAACCCACAGCATCTTTTTGTTCGCATTGTGAATATTATACAAATTACCGCCGAACCCAAGCTTCCATCTCTCCGAATTGTTCTTACTTTCTTTGAAGGTCAGAAGATTTTGTTCGGCTATAGTGTCGCGCCTGCAGGCTCAGGTGCGTGGTCATTGACCTCACGTTCGCTGTGTGGGTGCCACTGTTTCCGGCATGATAGGGCAGGTGTTCTCTGGTGTCTCTTGTCTTTATTTCGC
The DNA here is from genome assembly GCF_013339745.2 of Dermacentor silvarum. Classification (NCBI taxonomy): domain Eukaryota; kingdom Metazoa; phylum Arthropoda; class Arachnida; order Ixodida; family Ixodidae; genus Dermacentor; species Dermacentor silvarum. Next base: position 662 of record NW_023606671.1, on the reverse strand, counting down.
CCTATCCAGCACCTGTGAGAGCAGCTTGCCTCGTCGTACACGATGCCTGTACGCAATAAGAGCAGAATGTAGTGTATTGAAGAGGACAAGTGCCTCTGCCCATATGTGAGCACATTTACTCAAATTGTAAATGTAGATGTTGATGCCAATGAGGCTTATTAAACTAAGCTGTGGTTTAAAGGTAGGTCCAACGTCTCCTTCCACTTTTTTTACAGGTACGTAAGACGTATCAATCAGTGTTTCTGTGTAAGTACGTCCGATGTTTCTCGTTCTTTATTTTTCCTTCTTTCACGTTAGAAATCATTGGTTATGACCAACGTTGAACAGCTAAAAATCTGCTTTCCCTGATGTCAGCGCTTATTCTGTGTGTTGTGGTGCAGCGTGTCTGTTTCAATGCAGCCCGCGACGATCGGCTTGCTCATTAGCGCCATAGAAACTGCCACATCAGCTTCCATAGCGTTTCACAGCCAGCTAGACTGTTTTATTCGGTGCCCCTGGATGGGATACAATGACAACGTGTGCTCATCACAAATAAAGCAATGCTGCAATTACGCTTCGCGATCAATTCACTAAGCTAGTGGTGGAAATCCATTCGTCTTGCGGCATTTCGCAATTAGGAAGATTTCGAAGTCGAAACTGCAGTGCAAGAATTAACGGAATCG